>NW_026068042.1:2715916-2763024 GCF_014885135.2 Alexandromys fortis
CTTGGATGCTCACCTTACTAGACCTGGATGGAGGTGGGTGGTCCTTGGACTTCCCACAGGGCAGGGAACCCTGATTGCTCTTTGGGCTGACGAGGGAGGGGGACTTGATTGGGGGAGGGGGAAGGAAAGGGGAGGCGGCGGTGGGGAAGAGACAGAAAAAAAGAGCAAAAATGAGTTTGGGTGCACATCCCTTCCTGGAACCTCTGGATGACCCAGACTGCATGACTACATTGTCTCCGAATGTCACAACAAAGCCCTGAATATAATAGAGGAGGCCATTATGATGGGGTCAGGGCACCTGCCTTGCTAAAATCTTATTAACCACTGAATTGTCGGTTAACTCTTAGTCTCTATGTGGCTTTGTTCTTCTCCACCTTGGGGATAAGAACTGTGGCTATGAGTCTTTGATTTCTCATAGTATCTAGCACATTCTCTCACAATAAGATGGTTGAATTAATAAATGCCAGTGGATGAATCACCATCAGTTCTTCTGGCACACCTGGTAGATAAACCTGTAGAAAATCCTCTAATAAGCCAAGAGCAGCTGAAGGGATAATACAAAGGGGTTGCAAACTTCTATCCTCAGATGTCAGCTCTGTCACTTGGCCATCCATAATTCTTGCACAGTGTCAGCCACCTTCCCAGCCCAAAAGAATCTTGTCGAGTGATCCCAGTCATATTCCTACAAGTGGTAGCTATCATTGTCAGGCTAAAGATCCAAATCACACTTTGTCGTTGAGTAAGTGCTTTGTAAACATCCTCACCTGTGATGATTGACAAACATTTATGGAATACTATGCTAACCTGAGCATGCGCTTGGGGAGCACACAGCTGCGGTCTCTGATGCCCGAGAGCCTGCCCCGCACAAACATGAGGTCTGCAGCACAGCCGTGGTTTCCCTCACCCGGCTGAGGAAGATAGAAGGGACGAAGGGTGTGTCTGAGATTGGCAACTTGGCAGTGTTCTATGCCTGCTTCCCAGGATGCTCTCGTCAGGGCAGCCAGGTGGGGTGTGAGGACATTATTTTGCGGGCATCCCTAATCAGGCAGGTAGTGTTCCATGGGAGGTGGCGTTCTGTTTAAGTGCGCTCATGTGCACGGACGTTAACGTAGCCATAGCCATTAGCTCTGATTTGTTTGATGTTAAATAAGCTTGAACAAACATGATGCCGCATAAAATTAAGTTCTGCTGAGTTCCTCTGTGTATTTACTGCTAATGTGTAGCCGAATGCTAACTCACAGAGACTGCAGATGTACTATTTCTGTGTTCATGCGTCAGTCAGGATTGGTGGAAAGTATACAAGCATTGTAACATTACTTAAGAAACACCTCAGAGAGAACTCCTACCACCATCCATCCCCTCACCGTCAGCTGCCCATGGGGTATGCTGCCCACCTAATTTGTTTTCTGAATTTCAAAGTCTCATTTTAGGAAAAAGAAAAATCATATGCATTTTGGTTTCTTATTTGGTTTGAGTTTTGATTCATAGTGGTGTCCTATGCTTATGACTTACATAATTTTGTAGATAACGCCTACCCGTTATGTCTCGAGTTATGTTTGATTTTGACAAATGGCCCCCTTGAAAGCACTCTAAATTTAGATTCAGATATTCCCAAGCTAGAATCCCCTTTCTTTTAGCCCAGGTTCCAACAAGTACTGTTTGCCATTTCTCCAGAGCTACCTTGCACATTGGGGCCTCGAAAATATGGATCAGTCTCTGGAGAGAGTATTCATTCTATGGTCTTGGTGGCAGCTCATAAGTATATTCAAACTGTAGGTGTTTGCACCCTGCTGAGAAGATGATGAACGGGGTTTGGAAGACTTTCGGGGTAAAATTTGTCACCCACTTTCTTGTAGCTGTGACCAAGTTTCAAAACCCATTGAGCTCTTCTGCTTCCTTGGTTTTGGTGTGAAGATAATGATGACCCTGCAGTGATCCCTGTGTGGGTCAGATGAATCCATCTCTGTAAATCAGGCCCAGGAGTTCTGCAGCCAAGGACAGCAGTCAATAGGAAAAGCCCAAGGGGCTCCAAGGTAGGCAGGTGAGTGTGCAGGGCTATCGAGGACGGCCAGACTGGGTACCATGCGCCGGCTACAACTGACCGGTCAGTTCTTATAAACGACCATCGCCTTGCTTTGCCCCCTTTTCAGATGGGAGGACTCCCAAGTGGCTAGACCCCGTTTGTTCCCAGAACAAGTGGCATGCTGTCTCTATCATAGATGCAGATTAATGGCTTCTGAAAAGAGGGGCGAGCTGTCAGGCCCAATGTCCAGCAAACAAAACCCAAATATCAGCCTGGGAAGGAAAATAGTGTGAACAATAATCAGGAAAGAAACTGGCATCATTTTTGAGGTTATTCACCTCATAATCTTCCCAGATCACAGCGAACAACCAGAAAATACCCCAAGACCTACCTCCTCCTCCTCCTCCTCCTCCTCCTCCTCCTCCTCCCCCCCCCCCCCCCCCCCCCCCCCCCCCTCCATCTTTCTCCCAAATGTGGATATGGTGAGATTTGAGCATCTAAGAGGCTGTTCGCTAGAGAACACATAATCAAGTCTCTGCAGCCAAGCTTTTATGACACTGGGAGAAGCAACAGTGAGGTGGGATGGCCAGTGGGAGGAGCAACAGTGAGGGGGGCGGGCCAGTGGGAGGAGCAACTGTGTGGTGGGATGGCCAGTGGGAGGAGCAACAGTGAGGTGGGAAATCAAGGAAACGTTCCTCTAAAACAGCTCCTTGGGACATTCACACACAGCACATCCTGCACCATGCTGGGCTAAGGTAGCACCAGGGGTGACACAGAGTGGGGCTGACCCTGCCCAGCAACGGCATCAACAGATCCAACCGTCACGAGCCTTCAGTCCTCATGGATGACATCTCTCTGGGGACAATCCAGAGTGAGGCTATCAAGGGCCACAACAGGCAACCTGAGATCTGTCTATGTCTCTCTTAGGGATGGCTCAGATGACATATATCTCAAAATTAATTCTTGGACCTCTTTTCCCCGCAATATTTGAACACGAGGGTTGACAAGTTGTTCTTATAGAAGATATTTGGACACTACAGAGAAGGAAACGGAACATTTGTATTAAATGTGCGTTAAACCTTCAGTGTGCTGTTCTCTTCGCTATCCCACCTTTAAAGTGTGCAGGCCATGGTTTTAAAGCCAAGCTGGACGCACTGCATTTTCTGTTTTCTAGGCAGGTATTTTTCCTGGTTGTCACTGTGTCATGAACATTCTTCTCCTCATCCATCACTTCTGAGAAGTAAGGTTTGTAATGCATTGCAGGATCTTACCGTGGCTCGAGCCAGTGGAGAATATGAGGACTCTGTTATTTGGGCAATGGCAATTTCAAACAAGGGAAGTGAGGTGCAGCGAGAGCAGTTGCGTGCATGCAAGCGCATCCACCCGAAGTCCCAATTTGCTCGCTGAGCAGAATCCATTGTAGAAGGCATCACAATTTGCTCGCTGAGCAGAATCCATTGTAGAAGGCATCGTTGTTAGTCATTTTTCAGTTGCTGGTCATTTTGATCCCTGCGTGGTTTTCACAGCAAATAAGCACGGAGTGACAGAGCCAGGCCCCAAAGACTTCAAACTCCTGTTCTCTCTCTCAGTGGGGTATTGCTATTTATTGGATGCATATACCTGTAAGAGGCCACCAGGATCCTAGCATTCTGGACATGAGTTCGTATTTCCAAGGGCTGATTGTGCAAGGCGGCCACAGAGAGGTAATGATGCTGCTGACTAGAGTCTGGGCTGGAACAAACAATTCATACACATAAATCTTGACGTTTAGTCCTTTTCACCCCGTTACCCTGTCTTCTCCCTCCCCTTCTTCTGATGATTCCTTTCTTTCCAAGAAACTCCTTACTTTCATGTGTGTGTTACACACTGAGTCTAAGTACTGTGCCTGCATGTTCTCCCAGTATTGCTTGGTGTTAATATATATATATATATGCATATGTTTCATCTTTCCTGCATAAGTAAAAACAAAGTTACTATAAATGGTGGAAATAAGGAAAGTCTAATAAAAATATGGGATTCAGCACAGGGCTGGTAGTATTAAAATTAATACAAACAATTTGAAAATCACAAATAAAGTTTAAATTTTTCTTCTAATACAGAATACAGGGCTTCACTGTTTAGCCAAAGCAGACCTACAACATATAGCCCAGGCTGCCCTCAAAATCACAATCCTTCTTGCTCAGTCTTCCAAGTACAGGGATTGCAGGTGTGTTCCCCTATGAGTGGCTATTGAAGTTAAAATTTCACAGACTCTGTCTCCACCATTCATTTGCAGGTCTGTACACATGCAGGAGCTACACATAAGTGTGTTCTATACAAACTTAATGAGCATCTACTGTGATTAAGGCATTAGGAATATAGCAATGGATGAACCAGGCAAAGCCATTATTCATAAAGTCCAAAAGAGAAAAGATAAATAAATAAATAAATAAATAGTAGCTAGGATTGGAGGGGTTAAAATGGCCTGCAGAAAAATTAAACCAAGAAAGAGGAGTGAGAAAGGCTGATGTTTTACATAAAGGAGGCAGTTAGCATCTCACCAATAAAGTCCACACAGGACACTGACATCTAGGTGTATACCTTACTCTTATGTAGCTGTGATTAACAACTCCCATAGAAACTACTTGAAGGAGGGCAGACTTATCTTGTCTAGTAGTTTTGAGGGTTCAGGCTATGATTTCTTGAGCCCAAGTGCTTAAGTAAAACATCATGGTAGTTGGGAACATGTGGTAGAAGAGGCTGTGGACCTCTTGGCCATGAGGAAGGGGCCTTATCCAGGCATCATCCTCAAGGAACAGCACCAGTTACTTGACTTCTGTCTTCTAAAGTTTGCAGACCCTTCCCGGCTCATGGTCAAGCCTTCAGCACATGAGCCTTAGGAGACATTTCATATTCAAAGTATAACATCCTGTCCCTGGTCCTTCTTCAAAGGTTCACGAACATCTCATACTGCAAACTGAATTTCTGAGAGTCCCCCCGAGTCTTCATAGTTCATTGTGTCCCCAAAGTCCAAATTAGAGGTCTTCTAAGACTCGGGGAACACGGTAGCTGTGCTTTGCTGTAAAGTCAAAACATGCTCCATGCCCCCAAATGGAACGGCACAGAGTGAGAATTTCAAAGGGGCGGGATGGTGCAATGTAATGGAGGGATGAGACCAAACCAAGACAAAAGGGTAGCACAGTAAAAACTCAAACCTGTGGTCACACACCAGAATCTGGGCACATGATACCGTGACAGGACTTCCAAAGGGCTTGGGTATCTCTCTCTCTGTGGCCTTGCCATTTGAATCCCACATGACTGGCGATTCACTGTGTCTTTTTGTAGCACACATTCCAAGCTCCTGGCATCCCCAAGCTCCATTGTAACTTATCCTCACAGGTTTACCCATCATCTTCTCAGATGCCGCCAACAGCAACAGCATCCCTGCTGCGCACTTTGGTCTCCCACTCTCTCCTTCCTTTGAAATCTGAATGAAAGCCCTATAAATTCACTCCACATGCCTGAAAAACAAAATCAAAGCAAAACAAAGAAAAACCAGCATCACATGGATGATGCCATGGTCTGCTACCAGCTTGAGCTCTCCTGGACCATTGCTGCAGTGGCCTTTCTGGGCAACTGAACCCGGGAGAATGCTTTCTTAGACACCCTGTGCACACACAACCCTAGAAGACTCTTTTCAGAGGTTTCAAATGAGTTAAACCTCTGCACCTCGGATCCTGAGATGCCCTCAAGGTGTTTTTCTTAGTGTTCTGAATTAGTTACCTCTGCACAGCTGTCACACTATACCCAACGCAAACAACTTCAGTCTTAACTCAGTTTTGGTGAGTTCGGTTCATGGTTGCTTGACCCCATGAGCTGGACAGAACATCCTGGTGATGGTTGTATGAGGCATAGGAAACTTTTCACCTCAGAGTGGACAGGAAGAAAAAGGTGAACAAGATAGTGTCGACTGGGTACCATCTTCAAGTTGTGCCCTGAGATGACCTACATTGTACAACTAGGAGTCACTTTTTGTGTCTCGAAAACCTCTCAAAATTGTCACGGGTTGAGAACCAAACATTCGGCAGAGGAGCCTGTGGGAGTCATTTCACATTCAAACCATAACAGAGAGAAGTGGCTTTCCTAGGAGAGAGAACAACCTGGCCAGGCCCAAGGTGGGTTTATGTGGAAGGAGGTGACTGGGTTTCAGCAGGGATGGGGGTGGGTATGAGATCAGATACGCCATTAGGGTCTAATCACAGAGGGTCTTACCAGCAACATCAAAAGACTTTGGTTTCTCTTCTGGAGAACATGGGGATCCATCAAGTGTTATTACCCCACATAAAATGATATTATCTTACATCAAGTTGTACTTCTCCTGAGCTCCTGAGCATATTTATTCGTTTTACAAAGCACTTAGTACCACTTCCTATCACATGCATTTCTTTGTGTCCTCCTCTACATGCTTGCATGGAGAAGCCGGGCTTTTCCTGTTTGATCCACTGCCAGAGTCCCACCATGTAATTAATGGGCACTGCTGCACTCTGGGACAGCAGCACTCAGTCTGGCTGTCATGTCAAGAACAGTGCAGGGGCGCCCAAGGGCAAGAAGGCTATCGCAGAGACTGACGCTGCAGTCGGGCTGTGCCAGCAAGCCTTCCATCACTGTGACAAACTCCTGAGCTAATCCAGCTTATAATGAGAGAAGGTCCGTTTGGGCTCCTGTTTCTTTCAGCCTGTGATCATTTAACCCCATTGTTTTGGACCTGCCCATTGTAGCGGAGCAAAACTGGTTACTGCATAGTCAAGAGCAACCCTGATTTGCTCCAAGAGCATGGCCTCAATCACCGGAAGACCTGCTTCCACTGCTTCAAGGTTCTGGGGCCTTCAGTAGTGGCATGGGGAGGGGATCAGCCTTCAACACAGGGACTTGGCAGGCGGAAGGCATTCAGATTCAAATCATAGCACAAGGCTAGTGTTGGGGGTTCAAACCATGCTGCTGTGAATTTCATCTTAAGGGCTATGACATCAATCAGTGGAGGTTGGTTTGTGAGTGATTTGACAATCACAGGAGGAAAACAGACTTGATGACAACCACCGTTTCACATCCCAAACATCCTCTTCCTTTTTCAGTCACTAGGCTGTTGTCGCACCTTAGATGGCCGCAGTCAGAAACAGAGCTGCTTTTACATGACTATTGCGCTGTGACCCGCTCATCCTGTCATGACAACTGTATTTCTAGTTCTGACTCACAGTGGCTGAATTTTGAGAAAAGCTAAGCCTTCATATTCATTAATTTCCTCACTGTCATGAGAAAATACCTGACAGTATTCACTGAAGGCGGGGTGTATTCGAGTTCACTGGGTGAGGGTAGAATGCATCCTAGTGGGGAAGGCGGGGCGGCAGGAGCATGAGGCAACTGGGTGCACCATATCCGAGTCAAGAAGCAGAGAAAGCTGGGCAGTAGTGGTGCACGCCTTTAATCCCAGCACTCAGAAGGCAGAGGCAGGTGGATCTCTGTGAGTTCGAGGTCAGCCTGGTCTACAAGAGCTAGTTCCAGAATAGGCTCCTAAGCTACAGAGAAACTCTGTTGAGAGAGAGGGGGGAAGAAAGAGAGACAACTGCTGGTGTAATTTACATTTGACTCCCTTTTTCATCTCTTCCTTCTTGTTCAGTCCAGAGCCCCATGCTACCTACATGCAAAGCAGATCTTCCACCTCTCTGGGAATGCCTTCACAGATACACCCAGCAGTGCATCTTCCAAGCAATCCTAAATCCAGCGACGCTAATGATGAAGATTAGCCAGTGTGGACTTCATTTTAAATCTCCATCGAGAAGGGAGAAATCCATCTTGTCCATCTGTTTGACATCCAGCACACAGAACCCTGCCCTGCACGTAGTAGTCCACACGTGATAATTCTCTGCTGAAGGAATGAATGCTGTGAAAGTCAGTTCAGCGGGTCTTCATTTTGAATGCATGCCTGTAAATCCATCAATGACTTAAATTTTAAAAAGAACAAGGAGAGGTTCTTTGCATGCTGTGTGTATTGGAAGCAAGCTTGTCTGTGACCACTCCAAGAGTGGAAACAGTAGAAGCCCTTCTTTCATCCGCTCAGACAGGTTTTTCCTATACTTCTCACTGCTGGCAACTGTCCCTTGCCACAGCTCACAGAAGTCCAAGCCGTGTGTCTGTCCTGCTCTGTCTCCAGGGCTATTTATCGTTCTGCTTATCAAAGATGGCCTCAGGCAGGCTGCCCTCCACACAGGCTGTGGCTTCAGTTTGACACCTTTGTGTTCTGCACAAACAAGCTGCTTAACTCAGCACTGAGGCAGGTTATAAAAGGACTGTCACCCCCAGAGGCAGCTGGGGCCAGTAAATCTGCTGTCTGTGAGAAGATCCAGAAGTACCCTTGATGCATGCCTGGAGGCTCCTATGTGGAGTGTTCAGTATAAGCAAAGGTTTGTAGGAGGGCCTGTGATCGCAGAGACGGATTTACCTCTGGCCTGTGCTTGTGACACAGCTTCTAGGTCTTCCATGCCAAGGACAGGCTACCCTCTGCCCACAGTCTGGGATTCCCCGACTAGGCTCCAACGCGGGCATATCTAGCTGCCTTTTCTCCTCTGGGACTTTGGGGAAGACTGAGCACAGGAAATTAAATTCCACCCACTCAGATTTCACACATAACAGAGTCTGCACTTAAGGTAACATTTCATCCCTCAATGCAAACCTTCGCTATTGACGCAACAGCAAGCTGCGCCTAAAGTTAAAATGAATTAAAGCTAGATATAATTAGATTTGCTGATTTTTGTCTCTTAAACACCTACTAGGTCATTCATTATGCTCCTATAATCTATGAACATTCTCATGTAGGGACAAGTGTATGTTTGACTCTTTCTCACACTGAGACAACAACCAAGCTGTATGATTGCTTCTAGTTACCTAAATGCTGGCCTGCGCATGCTCTGACTGTTCTCTGCAGCTGGCTGCCCACTTCCGCACTTCCATCTCTACCCCATAGCTACTCCTCTTTCTTCCCGGAGTCAAGCATGCCTCTTCAATTAAGGGCTTCAGTCTTGCTGTCTCCTCTCCATCCATTTGCTTTCTTCTCACTACTAGGTGGTCATCTGACACTTAGCTCTTGTGCCCTTCCTGTCCTGGTCCCCCTGCATCGTGAGTCCCTGCAAGACTCCCCCCCCCCCAGCCTGGTTGAACTTGCACTGCTTGGGTTTTGCACTGTGTTCTCTCCTTCCCCCTTCTATTTTCCATACCACATTGTTTCACTGATCAACCAAGCCCTCTCTCCTTGGTTATCCCCATGTCTCAGACTCAGTGCTCTCGCTCATGCTTCCGAGATGGGCCTAGGCTGGATGCTTCTCCAGTGTATGTCCTTGATAGCGTGGCCATCTTCCTTGATAGATGACAGAATGTGACAGACCCACCTGCTTTTACTCATCTTTATACCTCTATTACTTGCTTCAAAGCCTGGTGTGTGCTTAATATACGTATGGACTAAATGGTTATGTGACTGAACACACAAATGTGTCAGACATGGCCCCACAAAGTGTCAAAGCAGGCATTAAAGTTACTCTCAGGATAGCCAGCAGAGAAGGGGCCTTGCTGAACGTCGCATAGCTTACAAGAAGCTGTAAAGCCACGACTGGAAATCTCCTTCCCACCCTCTTGGACCAGATACTCAAGGAATAAGGGAACATTTACATTCCCTCTTTTGTCTCGGCTGCTTCTTCCTTGCAAGGTGAGACAAGGGCACCAGAAATAGTTCTACCCTGCCCTGTAGCAAAAACATTGAAATTGTCAGGAGCCAAATTCACATAACCTGTGGTTGCCCAGTGAATTTTCTCTACAACTTAAATAGATCATCAACAGTGAGGAACAAATTGCAGTTAATCACCATTGTGTGGGGCAAGGCAGCACACCAAACTGGGGTCAGATCTATTTCTTATAACAGCGATGTCCCTTCTCATCTGTAAGACTTTTGTAAGCACTGTGACTTCCACTTGAATTTCAAGGTTTCACTGTGTAGCTGGGGCTGGTCTGAACTTTCTATATGGACCAGGCTGGTCTTGAACTCACAGAGATCCACCTGCCCTCACTCCCAAGTGCTAGGATTACAGGAGTGCACCATCGTGTCTGCTGCTGGGGAGGATATGGAAGGCACTTTACCAACAAATACTGGACAGGTTAGAAGACAGAATCATTCCTTCACCAGAGATTTCTAAAATACCATTATTGAACACTAGTATGCCCATGGCACTGTGCTAGGGATTTCAAGATATAATTTCATCTGATTTATCCAATATCCAAGAAGGCAGATTGCAGCCTATGAAGTAAGTGAGAAAATTCTAAGATTGATATCCTTTAAGTGGCAAAGCCTGAACTGGGTGCTGGCTCTATTTGCATGAAATAATCTGTTAATCCACCTCTATAATGTATAATATAGCATGAAATTAAACAATGTAGACAGTGTTCATATGTTAAGAAAGGAAATATAGAGAACACTTAAAACACAGCCCCCCCCCCTCCTTTACACACCATCTTTGGTAGGTCCATCATTCAACACATGGTGATCTTAACTAGTTCTTTCTGAGACCAGAGCTCAGGGAGATTAAGGTGTTAGAACTCAGAACTGACTTTTGCTACTGGTGAGAAATTTCCTTTTTCCACTTTCAGATTCTTCAGAAGACCCCAAAAGGTTTATGGGATTCTTCTGGTGTCAAAGTGTTGGAACTAAGAAAAAAAATGGTTGTAGCATGTAGTTCATTGGAATTAATCAAACGTTTTATGAGAGAGATTATAATAGAATTCAATTTGCTTAGCTTAGTAAGGATATCTGTAAATTCATTGTATAGTCAGACAAGCTACTAGTTGGAGTGAATAATGCCCAGTGATCACCCATCTTCAAATCCTATAAAGAATTTACAGATATCTACACCAAAAATATAATAAAAAATTTAACATGTATCTCAGGGGCAGGATTCAAATTCTTCTTGAAGTGCATACATGGCCACAATGATAGTGTTTCTCAGTCTTGGCTATGGCCCAGAATCATCTGGGAAGCTGTATTTAAACCACACAATGCCAAGAGTGTGCCACGGGTAATCTAGTTAAATATGCCTAGTATGAAGTCCAAGGTTAATGAGAAAGATACATCTTCATAGGGGATGCTGATAAGAAGCCAGCAAAAAAGCAATTCAAAACCACATTCTATGAGCTTATGGACCCATGTGGAGGGGAAGTCTTTTGAAATAGAAGATCTGCAAGTTCTGAGGAGGCCTGCATCTCAGAGGCAGGTTAGAGCTGAGGCTTGTTGTATTTTTACCATCAAGATAAAAAGGGAAGGCATAAGCAAGAGCCACAGTTAGCAAAATGTGAGATGGAGCCAGAGGGCCAAGGGGTGAAGAGCAGACTCTCTAGGCTACAGAGGAGAATCTAGTTAGGGAGAAGTAGATAAAAAAACGCAGTGCAAGAGATTCAGGAATTGTTTTGTTTTGTTTTTCTTTTCTTGTAAAAGTGTGCAGGATAGCCTAGAAACATGAGAAACTGAGACCAGAATCACCAGTTAGAATTCCCTCTCCCTTTGAGGAGTGTGTGTGACAAGGGCCCTGTGTAGTGATGAGTGTCCTGCAAGGGGGAAGCAGCAGGACACAGTAGTGGGTTGATGGTGCAGAGCCAGTGGGTGGGAGCAGCCTGTGCCCTCCATCCGTCTAAAAGCTGCATGACTGTGAAGACCCGGTCAGTGAGCATCACACAATGAACAACAGTCTTATGTTAGAGAGCTCCTAGGTCCCAAATGTGAGGGATGGGAATAAAGGTAGTTCTGTTTGTTGAGAATCTGGATGGAGGAAGGTATGGGAAGTAGAGCTGACTTTGGAGGAGAAATGCCAGGGTGCACAACATATGTGCATTTGATTAAGAAGGGCTTAGGTACTAGAGTTCAACATTGACTGCCATGTCAGGTAGGGCACGCTTAGATGCTTAGTGTGACTCTTTGAGAGCAGGCAGGGACTAGATATGTGAGCACCTCGGCCACCAATAAATAGCAAAAGCAAGGTCTTGACTTTCAGGACCATAGACAGCTCCCGTCGAGGCAGGTCTCTGCCTGGGTAGCATAGCCAATAAGCCCTGCAGACTGCAGATCCTGCTTGCTCTCCCCAGATGTCTTCTGGAAGTGGGGTGTTAATGGATGCTTCTTTATACACATATCTTGTGTTCAAATAAGTTAGAAAAGCACTCTAATAAAGTTGAAAGATTTTTTTTTATTACTGGTCTTTTTAACAGTCCCTAATATGTTCATTTTCTCTCTGGGATACCAATGTGCTGTGAATCTTTGGCTTCTTCCTTTTTTATTTTTTTCTTTTAAAGAAAATTGTAATCAGGCAAATCTCAGCATGCGGGACAGGGACAGCACCATAAGAGCCCTCGATGATGACTTTTGATGGCATAGCTCTTGGTGGAGTCGTTGAGAAATATCTGAACTGAAAGCCATTGTATTGTCCGCCACCTCTCCCCCAAGCACCCTGGAACAGCTAAAGGGACCTGTCTGATGTGTACATCTTCTCTCTGTCCCGAAGAGGAATTTGTGTTGTGGGATATTTGATCAAACTATGATACTCCAAGACTGTGTTACTAAAATAAACCTTGGGTTCAGGGGATAGAGTCAGCAACTAGTTGACAAGAATTAGCCATAGAGAGTATGGAGGATCCAGGAAGATGGACAGAGAGACACACAGAAAGGAGTAGGGAGGGACTTAGGGATTTAAGGGCCTTTTTGGTTCAGGACAGGTGGAAAGACACTCTCTTGCTGGGTCTCTGGACAAAAAGAAGGTCAGCTGGTTGCTTCTCAGCTGCTCTGATCTAGCAGGTTTACACTCCAACATCTGACTCCCGAGTCTATTGATAAATAGTACAACGTAGGTAAAAACAGCAGATCTGGGCGTGTGCTGTCCCAGATCCAATTGTGTTTGACTCTCAGTGAGGAAACGGTGTCAACTACTTACTTTCTTTCCCCCTACACTCATATCCTCCTCCCTCTGCATCTGCCCCTTTGTACATTTCCAGTTCAATGGGAAATTAGATTTTTATAGCATAAAATAATAAAGACCCTGAGAACTACCAGCTCTAAAAGCTGGAATTCATTTTAAAAGTTTGTCACCGGGCAGTAA
The DNA here is from genome assembly GCF_014885135.2 of Alexandromys fortis. Classification (NCBI taxonomy): domain Eukaryota; kingdom Metazoa; phylum Chordata; class Mammalia; order Rodentia; family Cricetidae; genus Alexandromys; species Alexandromys fortis. The sequence goes on from NW_026068042.1 coordinate 2,729,099, forward strand.
AATTCCTGTTCAGCAACTGCTGACCATTGATGTTCAGCCATGGGTGTGCTTGGGAAGTGGGTGTTCATGTTGCTCTCGCGGTAGATGAAATGAGGCCGCTATAACTCACTTGCCCTTTGAGTGCTGATGGTGTCACCGGTTCCTGCTCAGTTCCTGGGGCATGGGATGGATGCTGTTGGTCAGAAGCTGCCCCACTGAGAGATCCTCGATTAATCTGATCAATGAGCATGGGCCAAGTTTTTCTTGAAGAGAATCTCTCTCTCTCTCCCTCTCTCTCAATGAGAGACAAAATCCTTCCCTTAGTCCTTTCTACAAAAACTACTGGTAGAAATTCCCATAGGATACTGAAAGAAAAAGTGAAGGGCTTTCTGGGGTCGGGAGAGCAGAGAGCTTTTATGAAGAGGAATGATTATCTGTGACAGTCAGGTGGGAGCAGGTAGAGACCTGAAGGAGGAAACCCTAAATGTTCCTAAATTGAGGGTTGATATCTTGGTCCCCAACCATGAAAGGATTTGTATTAGATGTGGTCCCATCTTTGTAATGGGAACTATGGACTTTCCAAAAGAAGAACTGAATTGGATTCATCTCTGTTTCTCTTAAGATTGCTACATATATGTCAGCAAAAATATGAAACATTTACGGTGGTTAATATTGTCAGGACACAGAAAAATGCAGGCAGGATCTAGAGTCACCTAGGAGATACATCTCTGGCATGCCTGTAAGGAACTTTCTTGATTAGATTGTTTCACCTTGGAAGGCAGAGTACCTTCTATGGTTGGAATACAGATGTTTTGAAAGGGAAAGCTACCAGCAATGTACCTGTCGGAAATGCTGGTGCACGAATTTATTCAGCTCTGATGTTGTACATTTTAAAGTAGTATTTCCATCAGGAAATATCAAAACAAATTTAGACAAACATACTTCTGCCTTCAGATGTCTTACTTGTCAGGTGGCTAAGATCTCTCAAACTGCATAAACACAAATTCGACAGGAAACACAGTATTACCAAGAAAGTTCCCCCTCCCCCTTCATTGTGCTTGAGGCCCCTTGAGGGCATTCCCAATTGATGAATGGTACACTTTCTTTGTTGGTGGGTTTCAATTGCCTTTGGGAGACAGCTCCTCCATATTTTTCAATTACTATTTTCACTAACACTTCAGGGTTGACTTTAGCTTTGTTTTATTTCAGTGAGCAAGGTTAACCTAAAAAATAAAAAGATTTATTCTACTTTCAGTGATGCTTTAAGTTTAGGTCATTAGAACTTTTAATTAAGTCCTGTTGTTCAATCTCTAGTTCTTTTTTCAGTTTTTAAAAATTTGAAAGAAAGCACTTCCTCCCCTCTTTTCTCCCTTCGAACCCTTCTATGCTCACTCCTGCTCACATTGACAGCTTCTTTTCTTTATTATTGTTTTACACACACACACACACACACATAAACTTGCTGAGTCTATAGTGTTGCTTATATGTATATGATTTCAGAGCTGACCACTTTGTATTAGCTAACCAATTAGGGGCTCATCCCAAGGGAAGACTAATTCTACCTCTCTCGGCTATCATTAGTTACCTGTGATCCTTTGTCTAGGGGTGGGATCCCAGGAAGTTTCCCTCTAACCTGTTAGCTTGTCTGTTTGTTCTTCCATTTGCAAGCTTGCTTAGACAGCTGCATTGTTGAGGTTTCATGGGTGTAGGCTGGGCACCCTGCAATCAGTTTATCTCTGCATTGTGATCAGCTTTGGTGTTCTATAATTGCCTTTGCTGCTGCCAAGAGAAGCTTCTTTGGTATGGTGTGAGGGCTACATGTATATGTGGGTATAAGAATGAGTTTTCGGCTGGCAAGTGGTGGTGCACACCTTTAATCCCAGCACTCGTGAGGCTGAGGCAGGCGTATCTCTGTGAGTTCGAGGCCAGCCTGGTCTAAAGAGCAAGTTCCAGGACAGGCTCCAATGCTACAAAAGAAAAGAATATGTTTTAGAACAAAGTTATGTCTAATAAAGTGGCAGTGGTAGTTTTTTTGTCTAAGAGCTGTGGCCTTACAAACTCGGTGGCTGCATTTCTGTCACTAGGTACAATTTCCTTCTTCTTAAGGGGATTTTAAGTCCAATTAGACAGTTATTGGTTACCTCCTTTTGGGGACTGGAGAGATGGCTCAGCAGTTTAGAGCATTGCCTGCTGAGTTCAATTCTCAGCAACCACATGGTGTCTCACAACCATCTGTAATGAGATCTGATGCCTTCTTGAGGAAGAGACCTGGTCAGTTGTCCTCATCAACTTAGACCATGAAGCCCAATATGAACAAGTTCAGCAGAACCGCCATATACGGGCTGCTCATGCGTGCTTCAGCATTGCCAGGGCTTCCATTCCATTTCATTCATTTCGGTTACCACCCAGATTCGAGTGGCATTATTGTACCTGTAAGAATATCTTGCCTTGCTGGTAATTGTGGTTTGTAGTTGAATAGCACTATTGATTGCTTCCCACTCTTTGCAGCTTGTCTATTGAACAAAAATCCCAGGGCTAGCCATAGAAGCCTCTGTTCTGTTACCCTTGGTTGCATCTTAGAGACTGAAGGTAGGTCCTTAGTGCTACAGATGCCACAGGCTTTGGACATCTGACTCAGAAGATCCAAACTGGATCTAACCTGAAAACCTCTAGCTTTCACAGTGCCAGGACTGTAATAAGATCCCTTTTCTGCGGGAAAAACTAGTTAAAATATTCACTAAGGCCCAAAAGATGTAATCATAAAGTGATAACCAGAGGCAATTCTTACACAGGTAAGACTAAATAAGCCATTATGTGGCTCTGCCTTCTCCCTTTGAAGGAGGCGGCGGCAGAAGCCCGCCCTAAGGGTCAAAGTTTTCCATTAGCGTGACCTTCTGAGAGCTAGGGCTCTCTGTTCATTTCTGTGCAGCAATTTTGGTTTGGAGGACTAGAATGGTTTTGATACAAATATATCTCAGCACCTTAATTTCAAGGTTTGCATTTTGTCCCATCTCTGCTTCAAAATGTATTTTGTTCAAGAAGATGCCATGAAAATGAGTTCAGCGCCTTCATCTTCCAGGTGGGGTATCTCTAGCAGAGCCGTTGCATATTCACCTGGATTTAACGGTGTTCCATCGCCACCAGGAGCCTCTTCTACTTTGCTTGCAAAATGGGAAACACAAAATTGATTATCTCAGTTCTGAGAACAGAGAATGGGTTTAAATTACAGAAAAGGTCTCTCAAGCCAAGGCATCCACTCTGACAGCCACACAGGAACCACCAAGGAAGGAGCCAGTTCAGGTCCCTCGCCATCACGGAGGGAAGCTGATTCCCTCTCTACCTCCCATTACCACTTTCCTCAGGAAAATGAGCTACTGGACCTGAAGATACCATCATTCCAATCAGGCACTAGCCCCAAGACAAAACTAGCCAAGGAGAAAAGAGGAACCAGGTACACAGTCTAGTTTGCAACACAATAAGAGATAGAAAGTATTAAGCAGTGATTTCTATTTTTTATAATTTTTTTTAGAAATGATAATCGGAAGCATGAATAGGATAAAATAAAACTGATTTGGAGGAGGCTGTACACTCCCCATCTCATAGTTATCACGTTTGACAAATTGTATGTTACATGTTCTGCCATAACAGGAGAAGAATTAGATGCCACCAGTTAATCACAGGAAGTACCTGGCAGTCAATGGTCTCTGGTCTCTGTAAGATGGGACCATAATAAAACGCAATTTGATTTTTTTCCTACTAATTTTTAAAGATAGTGAGTGCAAATTTAGTATCCATCTTTAACAGGCAATGACACTTCCCAAACATTTCGGATTTCAAGGCATTCAGATGGTATATTATTAATCAAGAATGGAACTGCTCAGATTTCAAAGATAAAATTGTGAAGAAACTAGGCATGCAGGTACTCTACCCGCTCTCCACGGAGCAGTGTGAGTCAGAATTGGGTGAGATCGTGTCATTTTGTTAACTGACAGACATCTGAGCAGTTGCTGGTTCTTGCAAACTGTGACATCTGCTCAGGATGTGTAGAGAAGTTAGTCCTGTCCCAGACTTCAGAGGGAGGACGTAGGATGGAAAATAAAGTGGCTTTTGGTTTGCCTTTAACCAGACCCAGCCAATTAATCTGTGACACAGGAAAATTATTTAATCTAGAGCCAGGCATGATATTTAGTGGCAACGAATGTGATAGCTTTAAATGTCAACTTGCCATAACTTGGAACCACCCAGGAAGACAGTCTCAATTGACTAGTTAGTTGTCTTCACCAAGTTAGTGCATAGTCATATCTGTGGGGCATTGTCCTGATTGTTAACTGGTGCAAGAAGATCCACATTAGAGGTGGCACCATTCCCCATGGAGGGGAACACTGGACTATTTCTGGTCCTGATGGCGGATGTAATGCTTTAAGTCCCTGCCTGGAATTCCTCGTGGTAATAGACTGCAACCTGGAACTGCAAGCCAAATAAACCCTCTCTTCCCTAAGTTGCTTATTGGTCAGGGTGTTTTATCGCAGCATCAGAAACAAAGCCACAATAGTAAGGTTTATTTTTATGAGCTAAATACATTGTATATTCTGGGTCCATGAGTTTTATTGGTTTGCTTTCGCTTGGTTTCTTTTATTTCTATAGCATGGGTAAAAAGGTCACATTTCCTACTCCTGTCCCTCAGGATAATGCTCAGCATGTTGCTATAGCCGGTTATTACGCCGGTGGCTTAAGTCAAATCTCATTTCTCGCTCATACCCGCCAACGTGTGAGGTGGTTGTATAGTAGAAATTCCTCCGGTTGCCACACACGGAAACAGCAGCAAATGACCTTGCAGGTGTGATTCCTAGGAGGAGAAAGAGAGGTCTGTGTTAGAATGGGCTAGGATGAAGTGGTAAAGGAGATAGGGGACAAGGGAGAAGGGAAGGGGACAAGAGAAAGGGGGGGGGAAGGGTATTTGTCCTGGAAGGACAAGGGAAGGCCTCTGGGTGGAGAGGTGACAGTCGTGGCACATGGGCGAAAGGTGGTTTATAAAGGTAAGGGGGGAAACCGAGTTAGGATGAGGGGTTTAATTTTAACTGGACATGTTCGTTAGGTGAGCCAAAAGGACTTTGTTTGCTAGCCTTCAATACTTTGAAAGCTGGACTTTGGTAGTCAGCCTTGGGAGGAGGAAGTGAGCACGTAAGGGAATAGACCTTGAGGCTAGCTTCAGGAACATAATCTAAGTGTTCTTAGCAAGGCAGAAGGGATGGGAGAGTAGGGCAACCACTAAGAGAGTCGCATGCTCAAGCGGGCTGGTGTCCCTTCACACAGTAGCTCTCTGGGGAAGGGCAATGGGCCTTGGAGATCTCACTTGTGACTTCTTGTCGTGGCCTTTTGGGCAGACCGAGTCAACTGGTTTGTCTTACATAGAATTCTAATCTCACGTTTCAAGACAGGAGAGGCAAAGCAGGCTGAGGTGAGTCCCAGAGGCACCCCAATTGGCAGACGGCTTCAACTATTCAAGTGTTGGATCTTGTGAGGTTGTAATCATCTTAAGAAGGATAAATTATTTTATTTCTTCCATGAGAGCTATCTTACCTATATGATGCTTAAGGAACTATCTCTCCCTCATTCCCTTGGCCCCATTCTGTGGGCCTGGAGTCAAGCTTGGGAATTTATATGTCTCCTAAGAGTAGTGTGTTCTGCACCTCTCACCTAAGTAGGTCCTCTTCACAACCCCTGCCCATCTCTTTCTTAGCAATTGAATTACTTTCACAGTGATATCACATGCATGATTGCCATAATATATGTGCATGCAGGTGTGTGTGCATGTGTGCAGGTGTGTGTTTGCTGTATTGTTCTAGGTATTAAGCCCAGGGCCTTATGTATGCTAAGTAAATATTGTACCATTTATCTCTATGGATCTCATATGATTGTTTTATTTGCTTCTGTATTCAGACATATAGGCTTTGTCTGTTTTTCTCATGAACTAAACTGAATATTTGGGAAGTTAGGGATAATCCCTACCTTGTCTACCATTTTTATTTTAGATCCTTGTGCTGCATAGCTCTTTCCCCTCTGAATATAAATATTCCATTCTAGAGGCTCAAGAGTCAGGATGTAAGTGAAATTTACTAGGCTCAGGAAGGAAATGAAGTCTACAAAGACCAGGAAATTGAGTAAATTTGCGAGGCCCAGGAAGTAAATGAAATTTACAAAGCTCAAAATAAAGCAAAATTACAAGGCTCAGGAAGTAAAGCAAACTTACAAGGCTCAGGAAGCTGCTTAAAGGGTTACATAAGAAGTAACGATTTCTGGGGAAAGTAGACTTTTCTGCTGTCCAAACTGCCTGTAAGTTGCACAGGGAGCTTCGGGAAGTTTTCAGGATCTGTCACTCAGGTATCATTAGAATCTTCCATGACACAGTCGCCTTGATGTCACCCATGCTCCTCTAAGTGACCACAACAAACACTGTCCACTAAGCTGCACTTGTGTAGAATTGTTTCTTTATTGCCCAGTGTATGATGAATTTATGTTTGTTCAGATCTCCCGAGAAAGAGTCCAGCAATACCTTGAAATATGTCTGCCACACAGAGAGAATCATGTGTGATTTGTTCTTTGAACACATCATAAATCCTTGCTTAGAAACAAGCCTTCCAAGAGATTTCAGTGTAGTGTGCCCACTGACCGCACACAGATAAATACTGCAGTGTATGTCTGCCTATTTTTTAAATCAATAGTTCCCAGTTTAATTCTACTTAATTCAGCCTACATTTATAGCAGTGCCACGGGGCAGGAGCTACAACCTGTTCACCTCAAACAAGGAGTCCTAGATCTCAGTGAGTGGCCAGGGAACAAGCACATACATTAAAACTCTGATCGTCCAGCATAATAAGTGTCCAGCCAGTGCGAATGCATGCCATTCTTTCTCTGGAGCATCATTCCACATTTGGAGCAGTGCATGGATTTGGGGAGAGGACATGAGAAAGTTCTCTACTCTCTGTTTGTATTGCTTACTTTACAGTGAACATTAAAAGCTGTCTATATACAACAGAGGCAGTCTTTTGATCCAAATGTGACCATTCCTTCTCTCAGTCCCTGTACCTTCTTCAGCTGAGTAGGAAAAAGACAAGCAGAACTCCTAAAGTATCCTTTCTAAGCACTGGTACCCATCTGAGGTGGTCAAGAAGCCTTCCTGCCCTCATAGACAGACCGCCCTGCTACCCTGGCGTTGTCACTGGGTTTTTCTGAGGCTTGGTCAGTCTCTCTTTCTGTCTGGATGGACTTCTAACTGACCACCCCGTAGCCTTCTGTCTCAATGACTGTCTCTATGCCATTTGGAGTGGCAGCATATTCCCCTCTAAATGAACACTTTCTTGTTTCCCTGGCTACCTGCTGTGCTCTAACCAATGAGATAGAAGCAGAAGTTGGATAAATTTTCTAATAAAGTTCATTGAAAGAAGAGGCGTGCCTCTCCTGTGTATTTATATCTCAGAATTATTTAAGAAAGGGTAAGGCCCAAATGCTATTTTCCCCTCACAGCCTTGGCCATGTAGGCACATTCCATCATGAAAAAACAGATGTGAAAATATTAATTTATAAGACAATAATCTGATTCATCACATTCCAAGTGTTCCACTTTTACCCAAAATACCCTCTGCTGGGTTTCTAAATGCCATCTAACCGCCCCCTCATGTAGTCTAGTTGCATTGAAAATAAATTCTCATGCTTCTTAGTTCGGTGCTACATACTGGTTAAGACCTTGAGCTCTGGATGCAGGCAGAACCGAGTTTGAATCCTAGATCCCCTCTTATCCCCTCAGGAAAGAGAACTAGCCTGACTGAGCTTCAAGTGCCACGCTGAGAAAATTAGAACCAAAAGCACCATCACTTCAGAGACTCCCTGAGAGGAGGAAAGGAGTTAATGCTCCCGAAATACTTGGCCTGCAGGAACGGCAATGGTAGCTTCTGTCAGCGAGCAACCCCATCGGTCATGTCAGCGCACACCCTAGGAACTTCTGCTTTCTTCATCCTGAGCTGTCCTGAGGGAGGCTGTCCCTTTGACTCGCAAAGGGGCAGGACAGCTGGTGATTCCCCAGTTTCTGGGTGTGTTTTCAGGGTGCTATTGGGGAATGTCATTGGATCAATCTTGCTTTCAACCCCATGGCACCCACTTATGGCACTAAAAGACTGAGCGTCTTTGTCATCAGAGCCCCTCATCAATAGCATTGTGGATGCCTGGAGAGGACGGCTCATTTAATTGTGCAGTGAGCTACATCCACCCAGTGAAATGGAGCACTTCGTCATTGAGTTTTGACGGCTGTGTGCATATCAAACCCAACAAGATAGAGACTATTTCTGCCATCCTAAAAAAGTCCCTCATACCTCTTTCCAGACAATCTCCTTTACATTGATGGATTGACTGTGTTCCACAGCATGCACGTGGCAGTCGGAGGACAACTTTGGGGAGTTCTCTCCTCCTATTGTGTGGGTTCTAGGGATTGAACTCAGGTCATCAGGCTTGGCCGCATGCGCCTGTAACTGGTGAGCAGTTTTCCTGGCCTCCTTTTCTTTCAGTCCTCCATCACTTCCTCCTCTTCCTCCACCTCCTCTTCCAGCTCTTCCTCTTCTTCTTCTACCTCCTTCTCCATCACCACCCCCTTCTCTCCCTCTTCTTTCTCCTCATCCTGCTTCTCTTCTTTTCCCCTTCTTCTTCTAACTCTCTCCTTTGGAATTAATAAAATGCTTTTGTCATTTCACTTTGTCCCCTTGACTAACTTAATGGTCTCACTTTTTTTGTGAGTGCTTCTTCCATGTGTATCTCTACCTCACTACCACCTATTTTCAAATGAAAGATACGACCTCCCATTCAAGAAGAACCTCACAGATGTACAATTTCCCTTATTCCCCCACATACTGTGTGTTTCTTGTCATATGTTTTACTTCTATATATCACTTTAAGCAGCTGGTAATCTTTTCAGTAAATGTTTGCATTGCAAAATGAAATTTAGAAATCAAAGACTTCTCTGAGAGTTCTCTTTCCTACCTGCTAATATATGCATCCACATGGCCTCATTTCTCTTCAGATTAAAAAGATCTTTTAGTATTTCTTCTTGCTTAGGTCTGTTGGAGACATCTTCATGTTTTTTATTAGAGTTTTGCTGAATACAAATACTGTATTGATGGAGGTCTAGCGAGATTGCTCAGTGTTTATGGTACCTTCTGTAACTCTAGCTCCTGGGAATGTGATGCCCTCTTCTGGACTCTGTGGGTACTGTGTGCACATGCATAAACCCAAGCATACTCACAATTTAAAGAATAAGAACAAATATTTTTAAAGAATTATACACTGATAATATTCTCTTGTTATTTTGTTTCCCTTTGCTCTCTAAAGCCAAAGATGTAAAGAAATTATGTTCTCACCATCGATTATCATGAAAAAAAAAATAGAACTGATAAAGGCTCCATCTGAATTTTTTGTCTCCTTTGTCTATGTTCTCTTTTCTGCCGGTTTAAGCTTTGTTTTTCTCATGATTTTCAGCAACCTGACTATAATATATCTTAGTGACATTTGCTTTGTAATTACCCTGAGAAGAGTCTGGAAGCAAAACCATATGTTCTCTCTGGCTATAGTTAGGATGCCAGGCCCTTTCCTACAGATTCTTCTAGTAAGCCCGCTTTAGTTGTGTAAGAAAAGACATCAAAGTACAACAGCCGAATGTGTATGTTGGGTGCAAAACCAGAAAGTACTTGTATGTCACCTGGTCTCTTTTTCTTGGTCCCCTTCCTATAGACTATTTGGGACAGTTGTCAAATCAAGGTATATTTTCTTTTTTTCTTTTGGAGCAAGGAAAAGGAAGTTTCACAACATCAGGAAACCTAGAGACCATCGAGAATGCTTGCTTCTGCACCCATTTTCTTCTTCGTTTTTAAAGAAGTTTTTAAAAAATTAATTGTGTGTGTTTCTGTAGGTGTGTGTGTGTGTGTGTGTGTGTGTGTGTGTGTGCCTGTAGAGGCCAAAAAAGACACCAGATCCATTGGAGCTGGATTGCAGTGACTGTGAGCGGCTATGTGTGCGCAGGGACAAACTCAGGTCCTCTCCAAGGGTACTGTGTGCTCTTAACTGTTGAGCCATCTCTCCATCCCCACCTCATTGTTTTTCTTAACAAAACAGCAGGATATTCTTTACCAGGAAGCTGGGCATGGCCTGTAGTGTGGCTGTTTCCTATAGATCTGTGTCTGGGACTCCTAGGACCTCCCTGTGTCCTACGCACTGTGGGTTTCCTGTTCACCTCGGGAAGGATTCTCTCTTTCACCCACACATCCTCCTTCACCAGAATGTCTTCCCAGCAAAATGGGGCCAAGTGGTCTGCAAGTAGGCAGTGAGATCTGCCACTCATGGTAGTGATGACTTGAAGCTGAGCCAACTGGGTGGCAAAAATAAATGTGTGGCAGCTGTGTTTGGTTCCAAGAGTGTTTGCAACCAGTCTGCAGTGTCCTTTGCCCACTGGGAAGTGAGATGGCTAGGGCTGAGAGCAGAAAGCCTGCTGTGCCCTATGGCTCCCTGATGACCTTAAAATGGCAGGTTACATAGTGAGTGCCTTATAATCCCAGCACTGAGAGGCAGAGACAAAAGGATCCTGGAGCCTGAGGAAGTTTGTGAGCTCTAAGTAACAGACCCTGTCTTGAAAAATAGGCTGCAAAGCAATAGAAGACATACCTGATCTCTGGCCTCCACAGATACACAGACTCACAAACACACACACACACACACACACACACACACAGAGAGAGAGAGAGAGAGAGAGAGAGAGAGAGAGAGAGAGAGAGAGAGAGAGAGAGAGAGAGACTTTAAAATGAGTGATGGACACTGGCAAATTTGTCTGACCCTTCCCTTGGACACAGGGACCACTAATAAGTCTAATACAACACCTGGACCATCTGTCATGTCTGCTTACAGGGCAACCCACACAGCGTCCCTCTTTGATCTGCATTCATTCACCAGAAGCTCCAGGAAGCTCAGCTAGCTCCCCAGATTATATTTCAAATAGTGGAAAGTTCCAGAATGCTGCTTACAAACTGAACCAGGCTTTGTAAATGTGAGCGAGGATTCTGGTCGGCTTCTTGGCCTGAAAAGCACACTTCCAAATTCTAAGTTTTTTGGTGTTTCAAGTGAACAGTCTGTTCGGTGAGAGCAGTGGCCTCTGGCTGCAGCAGGCATGATTCATGGGAAGCTCTGATGAGAAGCAATTTCTTCCCCAAGCACCAGGGCTCCCCCTCCCTCCATCTGAGGCTGCGGCTCACTTGCATCCATTCACAGTTCAGCATCTTGGTGATCTCAAATGCTTATTCTCTTCTACCTTAAATCCTGGCTTCTCCTGACATGTCAATTTTCAAGATGAAAAATATGTAACTGGGGCAGCCTGTCATAGACTCATTCCAGGATGACGGCAACGCGGGGGTGTCTGGGAATCGCTGCAGCTTTCAGGCCAATTCAGGGAACTGCCTGAATCACCCCATCTCTTCATAACTGCTTCATTGACAATACAGCAGGGATTAAAAACTAAGTCACATGTTAAAGGGAAAGACATTGATCAATGACCGAGCATTGCCCGGGGAATTTTAAGATTAATCTAAAATATCTGTGGTTGGACATTCCTGCAGATTCTCCAACTATACCCCAGCATCTCTGCCATGGACTCTACTGTCCATGTACCCGTAGACTCCCACGAGGTCACTGTGATGCACACTGCTCTGTGGGATGGTCAGCGGGTGACCTTCTGCTCACTGGCTGTCAGCAAGCCTCCTGGTACAGCCTAGAGTCAGTGAAGCTGAAACAGCAGTCAACACACTGCACTCCTGCTGTGCTAGTCAAGTAACCCAGGGCCTGCATGTCAGGAAGACCTGCCACACCGTGGGGGAAAGTCGGGATCTCACAGACTTCGCATTTTTCCCACATTTGTTTTTCATCTCTTGTCAAACCTCTGGGTGTGTCCCTGCCAGCCCAACTTGATGGACGCCAAGTCCCAGACCACAGGTGTTCATCCGTGCCTGTTCTTATCACACAGGGTAAATTAAGACAACATTTTTCAAGTGTGTGTATTTATTTTATCTGTATGTGCATGGACCTGAATATGTGTGTGTGTGTGTGTGTGCGCGCGCGCACGTGCACAAGCACCCAGGCATGCAGGTGCCCACAGAAACCAGAAGAGGGCATCACATTGGTTCTAGGTAATCCAGAATGTGGGTGCTGGTCTCTGGTCCTCTGCAGGAGCAGAGCATTCTCTTAACTGATGAGTCATCTCTCCAGCTCCCTCAAGTACGTTTGAGCCTCCTAGATCCCCATTGTATTCTATCGTAACTACATCAAGATCAAGCCATTTTCTCCAAGTCCATCTCTAAGACCAGAAGGAATTAAAAATCACACTGCTCCCTGAAGGACATAGTTATCATCTCAGTGATAAAGTGTGTGGGTGTCAGAGTGTCCCACCAGACCCAAACAAAACCCATCTGAGAAGATAGATGGTTATAATAAGCATTGCATCATGGGTAAGAACCCTCAAATCAGGATTATCATTTAGTCTAATTAAGGCCAGAAAAAGTCATGAGGAGGAGATTACATTGAAAGTCACACCTGTGTGTACAGCGATGAGCTTTGATAGCTTAGAAAAAGAATGCTGGGGATGATGGTTGATTAGGGACGCTTGCTGTGTTGTGCACTGTTACCAAGGGGCATTCAGGGGCAAAACTTATGCCCTCATTACACTCTAACACAGGGATTTTGCTTTCACTTAATATGAAGCAATTGAATCAATTTTCTATGTGTTTTAGAGAAATGCAGGAGTAAGAAACAATCACAATATTACCTACTAGAGAGGTTTTTTTTAATAAGATCATTTCTGCTTTGCTTGATTTATGACCGAAGAAAATACATATCTGCCCATAACATTCCTAGGGAGAAAATAAACCCAGGAAGGCGTTCTTAACGCTTGTGGATTCAGTTTGCAGAGGATGATTTTAACACAGCAGTAATAATGATGATAATAGTTCTTTTAGTACCAAGAGACTCCAAACCGGAATGAGCTGACAAAGAGGAAGTGCTTTGTTAAGCCCTGAGATGCCATAAAACACAAATGCTTACTGTGATTCCACAAAAGTGAACTCACAAAGTGTGTGTGTGTGTGTGTGTGTGTGTGTGTGTGTGTGTTCCTGTGGAGGCCAGACATCAACCTTGGATGATGTTCCCCAGGGGTCATCCACCATGGTTTTGAGGACCAAGTCTTTCTGGCCGGCAATTCACTGATGAGTTAGGCTGGCTGGACAGCAATATCCAGGGATGTACCTGGCTCATCTTCTCACCATTGAAAGTATCAGTGCATGATCTCTTTCTGGTTTTTGCATACATCCTGGGGATTGAACCCAGATCCTCAGACTTGTGGGGCAAGCCTTTTACCAAGTGAGCTATTTCCAGAGACTCTTCACAGAAGGCCTCTGCAGTTCGCAAGAAAAGGCACCTGTGTTTCCAGCCTAAACCAGCTCATATGTGAGTATATTTCCCGAGTAGGAAGCCACAATCAGATGAACCATGCTAGTGGTTAGCTCTCAGTTACCTTCACAGCTAGAAAGTCAGAACATTGTGCTCTGCTTCAGTTGTATGAACAGCTGGACTTAGCGCAGGTCTTTGCAACCAGGGACACATTTGTCCATAGGGGAGGCTTGGCAGTGCCTAGAGACCATGGGGATGGAGGACACTCCTGGTATCTGGTGTGTAGAAGCTAGGGAGCCTGCTTAGCATGCCTTACTGCAAGGACACTCCCACAGCAAAGAAGTGTCTTGTCCAAGATGCCAACAGTCACTGGCCTCATAAGGAAGCGGAACTCGGCGGAGCTCAGACTTCACTCTGAGAGCATCCAGGCTTGCAGCGCTGTGACAGGAGAACAAGCAGTAATGTTTGTGGGAAAACAAACCCAGAAATCAATCCAAGCTCTTCTCCTGACAGGCTTGACATCAGCTAACAGCAAGGAGAGCCAGGGACTGAGAAACTCCAGCTGCAGAGGAATGAATCTGAACGACAGCTTGGTGTGACTTAGAAAGCACCTGCTCTGGGGCTTACAAAGACAGCATTTCTTGACCTGGGGCAGGGGACAGTTGTTAGCCCATGGCACAGCAAGGAAGGGCATAAATAATTAAAAGCCTAACTTGAGGGCTCAGAGAGATGCTCAGCGGCCCAGGCAGTTTGCTGCTCTTCACAGGACCAGAGTTTAGTTGCCAGCACTTAAACCAGGCAGCTCACAACTGCCTCTAACTCCAGCTCCTGAGGATCTGATGCCACCTTCTGGCTTCCACAGGTACCTGCATTCACATTCAAATAAGCACACAAAAACATACACACATGCAATACATACACACACACACACACACACACACACAGAGAGAGAGAGAGAGAGAGAGAGAGAGAGAGAGAGAGAGAGAGAGAGAGAGAGAGAGAGAGAATTTAAAAAGAAAATAAAATTCTTCACAAAAAAACCCTTGATATTAGAGTTGGTATTCCCTTTTGCTGAAGTATTTGCTAAACTAGCAGGGAAGAAAAAACCTTGCAAAATGAAGAAAATAAGCAAGAATTACATTCTGTATAAGGCTACAAACCTTCATTCCAGGAGAATCCATGAAGTTCATCCAAAAGAGGGGCTGAGGGAGGGTAACTGGACTTGAAGTGGCTGTGGAGACTGTAATGAGTCTTTCTCTGTCCTGCCAGCTCCCAGATAATGACATGGAGACTTCTTTCATTAATTATGAAATAATTAATTGGCCTTTAGTTTAGGCTTGTCCCCCACCATCTCTTACAACTTAACCCATTTATGTTAATCTGCATTCTATCACATGCTGTTACCTCTCTTCCAACTTGCACTTCCTGTTTCCTCTCTGTGTCTTGCTGGCATCTCCTCTGCACCTCAATTATCTCCTCTTACTTCCTCTCTCTGCCCAGAAGTCCTGCCTATACTTCCTGCCTAGCTATTGGTTGTTCAGTTCTTTATTAAACTGACCTCAGCAATAAATCTTCACGCAGTGTGCAAATATCCCATGACAGAAGACTGCTGAGGGACCCTCAGCTAAGCTTTGAGTTATAAGGAAGGAGGATGCTAAATAAGAACCTATAGCAAGCATTTGCTGAAGCAAAAATGACCACTTTGGGCCCTGATATCTTCATTTAAAGATTGGGAATTGTTGCACAATTTGTTGGTATGATTCTGTGCGGGGGAGACCTTGGCAGGTGAGAAACAGACACACCAAGCAGAAAAAGCTTTTGTGAGAAGTTTATTTTTAAAAAAGGGGGAGGAAGGGAGGAGAAAAACCGGCCTCTGGAAACAGAAATGGTGGAAGAGAACAGAAACACAGAGAGACAAACACAGAGAGAGATACAGAGAGATCAAGAGGAATAAAAGGTAGAAGTAGGCAAAGTTCCACCTTTTAAAGGGACAGGGTACTGCCTGCCTTGTACGCAGGCCTGACGCAGGGGTGACTGCATCAGGTCCTCAAGGGGCGGGGCCAGAGGTGCCAGGATGCTAACATTTGGTCCAGGCAGTGTGTTGTGAGCACCCATCTTACAGTGTAGGACAATGTGCAAGTGAGAAGATCTGCCTCTCTTTGCACTTTGAGTGGAACATGGCTCAAAAGTCCTACCTCTTGGAAACCCCTGGAAAAGTAAAACATCACTTAACCTTTTGTGCAAGTTAGAATTTAATTAGATAGGATTCTTTACCCTTAAGAAATCAGAACTGTATATCTCTTAAGGGATGGGATTCAAATCTGCCAGTAACAGAGAGGAAACGACCAGGATCTGTCAACAAAAAGACACGGAAAGTCCATTATCCTTGTGTGAGTGGTGTGCAGGATGTTAAGGAGACTGACCCCGTTGCTGGGGGCTCAGATGGATGAGGATCTAGACGGACAAGAAGCAGCCCCTCAGAGATCTCATCCTGGGGTGCTAGACCTGGACCAAATGGGATGAGACTGGTCCATAGCTAGAATTGCCGGTAAAGGGAGAAGGGACCTTTACCTATTTTGGAAATTGCCTTCTGCCCTCTGAGCTATGAACCCTGTGCACTCTTTAACGACACCTGAAGCTGAAAGCCAAGGCAAACGAACAGGGGAAATGGTGATCCAGTGTAAGAGAAGACTGAATAAGGCCTGGAGTTCATGCTAACCAAAAGCGCGTTCCAGTTGGTCCAGGAATCTCAGCACAGTTACAGTCTCCTGGCACTCACGCTCATGGCCAGACCCGTGCTCTTTGCTTGCTAATGAGGGGCAAATTAAACCACCACATAGGAAGCTCCCGCAGCTGTATGCACCTTTCTTGGGTACAAAGTCCTCTTTAGTTTACCAAACAGCTGCTTACAAAGGCTTATGCTGAATCTTTGCTCCCGGGGACATACCGGCTGTCCCAGGCAGAGGTTGCTTCAGGTGAGGGGCTGGCGTTAAACCATGCTGTGGAGTAGCTCTCATACCCTCTGCCCACTCGATAACGTGAGTCAGTTCGCATCTGTGGGAAGGCGTGAAAAACTGAACTTCGTGGCAAAGAGCTGAAGCCGCGTGGACATTTCTGGAGGCTGCACTCTATTATTTTTAACAAGGGAATAGAGATAATAGTGTAATCCTGCCTGCTTCTCTAGGTCTCCGGGAGCTGCACGATTTCCATCCCTTTGCTCATTTCATAAAGAACAAAAAGCAGATTCAACTCAGAGAAAGAAGACAGTCCCAGTTCTGTCAAGTGTCTGGCACAGTGAGATGAAAGGTCACCATTCCTTGAGGCTTGGATTCAAAGGCCTGAGTCGGGGCCTCAGGACCCTTGAGTCTCCTGCCCTTTGTCCTGTTGTAGCATCTTCCCGTGGATGGTTCAGAGTTCTCGGATGTGCGCGGTATTTATCTTAAAAATAGAGAAAGGTAGGGAGGGATGGGAACCGGCAAAGTAGATTGTTTTATTCGGATTAGGGATGTAATAAAAAGTGTATTCCCAAACATGGAGGATTCTACATCTCCACAAAAAGCTGAAGGTCAGAAGTAAATGAATTGCGATTTCTCTTATCAGCTCATCAATGGTAAGGTATTTCATTTGTACATTTTAAATACCTACAAGACACCTCTGAACTGGAGTAATGCCAACTTTCTTATGATGCTGAGAGATCAGAGTCTTTAGTGACTGAAGAGCACATGAAGAGTACAGAGGCTGCTTTCTACAGTCCACCCGCAAATACATCACACACACGCGCGTGCGCGCACACACACACGTGCACACACACACACACACACACACACACACACACACACTGGACCTGGATAAGAAACCCATCTCTACTGATGATTAGGTTAGGTCCACGTGGACTAAATCCTCAAGTTAAAGATCAGAGATGCTCAACTGGGTTGAGACTTGAACAAGAACTTTGTTGAAAGCAAGAATAAGTTTTTCTGTAATAAGGAGGGAGAAGAGAATGGGTGGAGTGTTGTGGTGATCCCCACCAGAGATGACCACTCTGAGACAGTTCACAGCCACATGAAAGTGTTTGTTCTAGACTCAGGTGTTTGGGACCCAAATGTTTAGAGTAAGAATTTTTTTTAAGGCAAAAACCACATCCTCGTGTCGTCTCCCACTGAAGCCACAGGGGCAAGTTTTGTGCAAGCAAATGGTTTAACAAAAGCTAGGGTATCAGTAGGCTTGACGGCGGAGAGGGGTTCTGCACAGGCAAACAGTTTAACAGGAGCCAAAATAACTTAGCTGGGGCATCTTGACCTTGGCTTCCTAGAAACAGAGTTGGATAATTTTCCATAGGGCTTCCCATCAAAGATCAAATCCTAGCTAAACTTAAACTCAGCAAGAATAGAAGATGTAGGAACCTCTGTCCTCTCTTTCCCTGTCAAAACAGTGGCGGGATGGACACGAGCAAAGTACATGTATGAAATGCCATGATGAAACAAGTGTTTTGTGTACTCACTAAAAGTAAATTTCAAAAGTGAACAAAAAAAATCAGTGAAAGCTCTCAGAAGTGAGATAACTGACAGAGAACTCAGCAATAAACACCAAAGCCATGGCACTGGGGTGAGTTCATATTCTATTGTTTAGTCTCAAATATAAATGGCAACATTGGCCATTCTTGTGTGATTGGATACTCTATTATCTTGGCAATGATAAACAGTTTTGTAGCAAAACAGTATAAATGAGCCAAAAACTGCTCTAAGCTCATTTTCCTTTGATTTTGACCTGCCAGGGTAGGAGAGAAAAAAAATTAAAATGTATAGGCTCATACATGCCTCTCAAAAGGAAGGCCTGAGTATCAGGAAGAAGAGGGAAGGGCTCCCCCTGCAGTCTGGAGGAGCTAAAAGAGTAAAGAGTGTTCCTGAGAAAGGTTCCCTCGTCTCTAATTCAAAAGCAGGGCCAGAGGATGGCTGTAACCAGATCGCTTTACAGACACCTGTGAAACTGTCAAAGAACACAATGAAGCTTAATAAAAGTTATACATGTTATGACGTTAACAAAAAAAACCCCAATAGTTACAGAACTGGGAGGTGAGCTGGGTGTGGTGGTGCACATCATAAATCCTGGAAATCAGGAGGCAGAGGTAGAATTTTCTGTGAGTGCGAGGCCAACCTGGTCTATTCAGTCCCAATGTTGTAAACTAGTCTATTTAATACATTCTCTTGGTAACATATATTCTCCGTGTCCATTCTGCTCCTCTAAAGAACCCACAGACCCACAGATTAATGCAGAAGCGTGTGCAGTCATCGGTGCACGACTAAGCTAGCTCTCAATAAAGGCAGGAGGGCTGCAAACAGTTTGGAAAACAATTCCAAGTGTTTGAGAGTGAAAAGGAGGAAATGAAGAGAAATGTGGGTGTGGAGTCAACCATTTTCCCAGAGTAAAAGGCAATTGTGAGAGGCTGTTTGATATACACAGCAATCCTTAATCTTAACTAAAATTACAAAACTGGCAGAATGTCCCATGCAAATGAGTCCTGCATGAAACTCTAGAAACCCGGAGCATTGGTTCCAGGTTAGCACGGGAAGGGATAAATGCCTATCACTAACACCTGGGTAACAAGTGCCATAGTCCCACATAACTGGCTGTCTGGAGCACAGACTGCAGGAGACACTATCTTGAACGGCTCACAGAATAGAGTCTTTTATTCTGAGGCCAGAAAAAAACAGCGCCATGAAAAATTGGATTTTGAAAGAGTCGGTTGAAAGAAGGAATAGGCAGTGTGGTTTGGGTCTCGGTGTTTGAAATTGATATCCGTTTGCAATTACTAAGAGGAACACTGAAACCCCCTGCCAGCTTGCAGTCTGGGTTCAATAAGAAGAGTCTTACATTCCTTCTTAAAATAAAGCACTTTTTACAGATGAGCCTACGGCGGGGAGCACGGAGGCTGGCTTTAGAAATGAGTGTTGAATGTCTCATTCGCTCTGCTTATGAGCCCTGGGATACTGGAAGCCGTGATGGTTAAGACAGCCCGCCCCAGCCATCTCTTGATATGTAGGAACTGGTTTCCTGCAAGAAAACCTTTCACGTGAGATTTGGGTAAGACTCACAGATGCCATCTTCTTCGCTGGTCACGGTGCCAGAGAGATGCTCGGCATTTCCAGTCCTGAGCTGATAAAGGAGCGGCTGTGAGCCGCCTGAGTGAACACTTTGTCATTCATACTTTGGCAAAGAATCTCTTTTTGCCCCAAGTCCCTGAATGTCTAGTCTGAACCAGAAAACAACTCCCTTCATAGTCATCTCAAGGATCAGACTGACCTCAGAGCAAAGCATCCTGGACCTCCTGGCTAATCCCTCTGCCTCCCACCTAGCTGCATTTAAACCTTCTTCTCCCTGCAAAAGTGCTTTCTGGTGGAAATCCCATGTTCAGACCTCCATTGCAAGCACCACACCACAGCACACCCTTCCTTAGCTCCTTGTTCCTCTCTGTAACCCTTCTGGGTAGCATTTCTCCTTTCTCAGGTCTAGAAATCATTTGTATTTGACAACTAGAAAAATAAAAAGGAAATAAGAGCAAAGGAGTCAATCTCTGCCTAACTTCAAGCCCCTGGGCCCCACTGCCTTCTCTGCTTGGAGTCTCAGAAAGAACCTTTGTTTCTACTTGGCAAACTTCCTTAGGGTGAGGCTACTGGGATATTGAGTCAAGAGAGCCTGGGACCAACATGAGCCCTAGTGTCTGTTCTCACATCTGCCGATGACAACAGGGGTCGTGTGACTGAAGGTAAGTCAGAAACTCCTGTGCTTCCGCAGAAATACCTTAACTGAATCTTGGGTCCTTTATTTCAGTTCTACCAGCTACAACTTTTGTGACTGATTGGACTTTTCCAGTCACTGACACTCTAAACCTTAGGAGTGTTTTTCATCCAGATCTTTTACCTAGACTTCTGGCAATAAGTATGGCTGTAATTTAGCTAGTCTCTATGTGGGGCTGTATAATCATGTGTGTGTTGACATGAGTGTGTGTGTGTGTGTATGTGTGTGTATGTGCATTCTTGTGTGAGCATGTATATATTTGTGGCTAAACAGGTCTGGAATGTCCATGAAGATCTTTCTACTCAAAGTATTCTTTCCCTCCTTGCTTCAGGCTTCAGCTGTATTGATTAGCTCTCCTTTGTCTGCCCTTCTGAATGGCTGTGAACAGTTTCCTGGCACAGGCAAGGGGGTACATGAGTTCCATGTGTCTCTGAGGGCCTTCTCTGTGGTTTTCTCAGGGAGATGTCTTCTGCTGGCTAACTTGTTCTTTGTTTACTGTAGTCACAGAGATGCTCACGGGATCGGCAGCCATTTCTGTGAAATGTTCAAACCCTCAGAGATAGCATGACCGCGTTGAGACCCATACAGACCACAGACCAGCACCAGTGACTGAGAGCTTGCCATTGTCCTCTTTCTTAACCCTCTACAGGTCGTGAAGGGACCCTGCAGTGAAAAGTCACTGATCTGGGCCAGCCACTCAGTTAACTGACAAGGAAATATCAGATGAGCTTCCCTCTCCCGACTGCCAAACTGATGAGGACAGAGCTGGGACTCTGAGTCTTCACTTCTCACCCGGGGCACCTCCTTCCCAGAAACTGCTTCCCCTGCTCATTTTCATGCACCTGCCCTTCACCACAAGAGCCCCATGCTTGACAGGGGCACAGGTTTTGTGTGTGTGTGTGTGTGTGTGTGTGTGTGTGTGTGTGTGCGGGGACCTCTGATCTCACGGACTTTGGGACTGAATTATCCAGGAAGAATAGAATGAAACAAAAAAGGAAGGCCAATGCTTCAATGGCTGTGTGTATGCATGTGTGTGTGTTTGTGTGTATTTACAAATGCCTATGCACATGTGTACTGGTGCACATGTGTGCTGGTCCATATGGAGCCCAGAGGTCAGATGAAACTGGGTGTTTCCCTCAGTTGCTCTTTGCCTTGATTGACACAGCCTCTTGTCTAACCTGGAGCTCACTGATTCATCTTGAGTGACTGTGTAGCAAGTCCCAAGGAGCTGCCTGTCCCTGGTGATCAGTGTTCCCCTTCAGTCTGGGTGTACAAACTCAGATCCTCATGCTCGGATGACAAGCTCTTCACCGACTGAGCCAGCTCTCTGCCCCGCCTCTCTTTTAAGGTGCTGAGGACCGTCTGCAACTCTCAAATACCTTTGAAATGCAGCTCACAGAAATGTGATAGAAATGTTTGTTGTCTTTTGACTGACAACACACATTCTTTATTTTGGGGCCAGACTTCGGTCGGTTTTTAAAAGTGGATTTGTTTTTGAGAAAAATTGGTTAGCCTTCTTACCAACCTCAGAATGGCTCTGGAAGCAGAACAGGGCCAGAGATGTATAAGGATTTGAATAAAACCTTAAACTCCAAATTGCATCATTAGTAATATACCCTGCAGGCCACCATTACTGGCTGGCAAGATATTCATCAGTACCAGGAGATTATGAACTGAAGAAGAGCCGCAAAATTTGCAACCTAGTGGATTAAAGAAATCCATCAGGCTGATGGAGCACTGTGCCCAAGAGAGGCCCGGAGTCTTAAATAGTTCAGCTTATTGTATTTGGCTTGAATGCCCGTTTAACAAGAGAGTCCCTCTCACTCACTCACTCTCTTATTCTCTCCTTGTCTCATACCTGTCCTGATTCTGCTTTTGCTTCCAGAATCCAAAGAAGTGCATCATAGAATCTGTGCTGCAGGGGCAGTATGGTCCTTTAGATTGTCCCCTCGTCTGTGCTGCAGGGGCAGTGTGGTTCTTTAGATTGTTCACGAGCTATTGGCATGTCTTACTTCCTGTGCCTTGTGATTAGGTCTGGCCAAAGGGTGCCGGGAGGAATTGACAGGTGTCACATTTTGTGGGGAAGTGTATTTAGCTTTATTATTTTTAATTATGTGTGTGTATATGTACCTGTGTGTGTGTGTGTGTGTGTGTGTGTGTGTGTGTGGTGGGGGTATGTTCACATGAATGTCCTGGGAAGCCAGAAGCCTAGAATTCCCTGGAACTGGAATTACAGGCAGTTGTGAGTTGCCATGATGATGCTGGTCATCAAACTTGCTGGAAGTGCAACAAGTGTTCTTAATCATCGAGCCATCATTCCAGCCTGGGTGTCACTTCTAATGTGACACGCTGAAGAGCAGGCGTTGTACCCATAGATGGCGAGACCACAGGTTAAACAAAGTGTCATTTTCTTCACATTCTAGCAAGGGCACAAACCACTAATGTCAACACGGCGCTCTTGGTGTTGATTCTGGTTGCTTGGTTGGGAACTCTTTACCAAGTTGTTCCCCAGTGAGACTGCCCTGTTTTTACCAGTTACTGAAGGAGCAACTGGTCCTAGATTGCTTTCGGTTGGTGTGACGAGGACCATAGAGAAAGGCGACACAGGGAGGAAGGGCTTATTCAGCTTACAGTCTTGCTCACAGTCCATCATCAAGGAAAGCCAGGGTAGGAACTCAAGGCAGGAACCTGGGGCAGAAACGGAAGCAGAATGATAGAAGAATGCATCTCACTGGCTTGCTCTTGTTGGCTCACACCCAGTTTGATGTTTATAGAACCCAAGACCACCAGACTAGAGGCAGCACGCCCCACAACCATTTGGCCCCTCCCACATCCATCATTAATCAAGAAAATGCCCCACAGACTTACCTACAGGCCAATCTTATGGAGGCATTTTCTCAGTTGAGGTTCTCTGTTCTCAGAAGACTCCGGCTTATCTCACGTTGACAGCAAACAAAAGCAAAGCACAACTGAGGAGCAAGCCACACCAATTAGTTGACGATCCCCTGAGTGTGGGATTTGTCTGCTTCTCCATCATTCAGACACTGGTTCCTGTCCGTATGGACCAGTGTATATTTAGTTTACACTCTGAGCTACAAACTAATTCATTTTCTTGCTCAGTTTTCCTTACTTTGGCCACAGGGAGCTCTTTAGATGGCTTTGTAACCTTTGATAGGTTGCACCATGGTGGGGTGTCTTGCCTGCTCAAGTGCTTTCTCAAATCTTGACAGTTAGTCCAGGCATACATTTCTCTTCTATATTTATTCACTCTGTCTTAGAATCAATGCTTTTCCCAAGGAACTCTCATTCCTCTGACTGGAGACTGGCCTTAGAAACCAAGACCTGGGAGCAAAATGCTCTAATGATTAACGAGGTAAACAAGTTTATAGAGCATGGAAATATGTATGCTTATATAATCTGTATAAACTCATTTGTAAACATTTTTACAATAATACTTCAGATTTATTTGCTGTTGAAATAGCTGACATGGATGCTTAATTTGATACTTTGAAATTTATTATTTTATAATTTAGTGGTGTGGGGTGTGTAAGGGATGAGATGTTCCATATAGCCCATCCTGACCTCAAACTCACTTTGTAACTGAGAATGACCTTGAATTTCTGTTCTTGCCTTTGCCTCCTGAGTGCTGGGATTACAGGTATGCGCCACCTAGCTTTTGTGGTTCTGAGGATTGAATCCAGGGCTTTCTACAGGCTAGGCAAGCCCTCTACTGACCAAGCTGCATCCTAGACACATGTGTTAGTCTTACCATCTCTGTTAAAATAGTTCCTGTAGCTGGGCATGGTGGCTCATACCTTTAATCCCAGCCCTCTGGAGGAAGAGGCAGGCAGATCTCTGTGAGTTGTGAGTTTAAGGACAGCCTGGTCTACAGAGTGAGTCTCAGGACAGTCAGAGATACACGGGGAGACCCTGTCTCAAAACAACAACAACAACAAAAGGTATTTTCTGTAAGCATCTTTCCTACAACTTTTACATTTGCTTATTGATTCAGTTTATTGTCATTTTGGGAAATGTTTTGTGTGTGTTTGAAAATGAGTGCTCAGTCTTCGATGAGACATCTACATATACTCCCCTTACCCCACACCCAAACACAGTTCAGAGACCTTAGTGGAGGAGGGCAGAGACTGTAAGAGTCCAAAAACAGGGAGGCATGCTGAGAAATGCTGTTTCCTAGGCATGAGCTCTAGACACGCTCACAGCGGCTGCGGTTACCTCCACATGTTCAAAGTTCCAGCATAGATGGGGTAGATGTCATCCTGAGGAGAGCTGGTGGCTTCTGGGAGAGGAGAGTCGCTTATTTTGGAGGATGTGACCACTGGTGTGATTCCCTTGTAGACAGTCCCACATCCATGCAAGTATGGGCAGCACTAGCTGGACTTAGCGGGTTATTTAGAGAAAAGACCTGAAATTGGAAATAGGTCATGGTGATGGGGCTACAGTGAAGTAGGAATGAGGAAATGGGGGTGAACATGAGATCATATGTCATTGTCTACATATATGAAATTCTTGAGAACAATGGCACATTTTTGAGAGGTCTATGTGTCCTTGCCACAGGTTCTGGCTCTGATTTCATGCGTAGCAATGCTGCTGTCCCAACAATGGTGCTGGAATCTTCTGGAGCTTCACTGACACTTCCGTTTGCTCATGAAGCAGGTTGTTAACAGAGTTAGATCAATTTCTCCTTTGATTGTAGAGACCGAGAGTTGAAAAGATTCTGACATTAAATGTTGTCACCCTTGTATTTTATTGTAGAAAGGGCAAATCTATAAAATGTTCTCTGTTGGTATATCCCAAAACAGTTTCCACAGATGCCCAGTTCTTAGTATTTGCCTGAAATTCTTACTATTTTCTCAAGATTTAATAACAATAACAAAAACCACCTTAAATATATCAAATTAATTGAGGAGGGAGACACATTTGGCAAGGCTGTCCTTTCTGGTCCACCATAAAGACAATGAATCTCTTTCCTCCTAACTTTTCCTAGGAACTGGTACTAGTGAATTTGGCTCAGACAGCAAGGTTAAAGTATTACTAATTTTTGTTTATTTGTCTATTATGGCGTTGTATAGATGCTGTGTTCCTTAGGAAATAAAGCTTCTTTGCGAGTAAATAGATTCGCTGTGTACTAATTGGGGTTCAGGAGAGGATGTCTTTCAGCGGCTCGGCTCCTCCATCAGTCACTTAACACCCAGCACGTGTAAACATGAGTTCCTATCTACAGATGCCGTTTCTAAATTTATAGCTTCCCAACAGCCATTAATTTTGCTACCATATGGGTCACAAGAGGCGAGCTGATAAATTTTGCATCTGCAGCAGAGTGATGCTTTCACAATGCACGTTTATTTTCAGAATCCGTGTGTATTTCAGCCAGGCTAAGATTGATCTCCCGCGGTTGCATGGAGGGAATCAATGACACACCGGACCCACCTGCTCGTCATAGGTTGTCTCCCTGAGTTGGCAAAGGGGAACCCATGGCACCTCTGAGTGCCTCTCCTCCTTATAACGACTTACTTAAGAAGGCAGTGCACAAGGAAGCTTGACCTTTAAGTAGACAACATCATGCACCCGTATCCCATCATTGGGCAGTGAAGCGATCTGCCCTAATCAAGGGTGTGATAAAACACTCCCTCCACCCCTGGGACAAAATCTTTTTTCCAGAATTAAAATAGTACCTTTTACTTACCATCAATAGCCGTCTAAATCATCCTCCTGAAATATTTTCTGCTAACGTACCCCGGTTACCCAGTAAGAACGAAATCGGATGGCCTTCTGGTCAACCCATTCTTGGTGGACTGTATTTCCACAGCATGCACAAATGTAATTTTAAATATTTGGTACAATAAATATAGAAGGACCAGATAATCTCTGTACATGGAAGGATTCCTATGCTCATCAGGATGCTACTCCCTCTAGGAGTTTGACGCCAGGTGTGGCTCCCTGTCTTATTAAGAGTAAATTTTGAATGTCTTGCAATTAAAACTGTTATAAAATGGAGGACTTTCATATTCCATAAAGTGTAGCTCTGTAAGGTATGAAGGCTGTTTCCACATTCTCAGAGAAACTGGGGACCAGAAACATAGATATCACAGTCTCTCAGCACTGAACTAGACCAGGCCTCAGCTTTTCTGTCCCCCAAGTGTTTTTCTTTTTCTATTCCCTATTGCTTCTTCATATGGTGTTCTCTCTCTCTCTCTCTCTCTCTCTCTCTCTCTCTCTCTCTCTCTCTCTGTGTGTGTGTGTGTGTGTGTGTGTACATGAATGTGTGTACATAATTGTATGCATGGAGGCCAGATGTCAACTTCTGGTATTGTTCCTCAGAAACCATCCACTATGTTTGTCTCACACCAAGACCTGCTTGGGGTCACCCATTAGACTGGCTGGCTAGTGAGCGCCCAAGTCCACCTGCCTCTGCTCGCCAGCTGAGATTACAAGCACATACCACAGTGCCTGGCATTTTTATCAGTCAGTTCAGGGACTCAAACTCAGATGCTCATGCTTGGTCATGAACTGAGCCAATTCCCTAGTCCCAGTTCTGGGGTACTTCTTGCCTGTTAGTTTCACAAGCCCAACACCAAGGCCCTCTAGAAACACAGCATACACTGGTCACTGTTGTTCCTAGTCTATGGTCTTCTATTTCAATACAACCACTTGCTTGCTAAGATAAAAGTCTCTGTCATACAGACAGATGTCATGCTACTTACAAATGCCACCAGACACTGCAGATTAGTGTGTTTCGCCATGGGTTAAGGTTAGTGGGGGACTTCATCAGCTTTGGGCACTTCCACATTGCTCCTATCCTTTCCTCAGTGGCTTCCTCCAAAGGACAGATGGAATTCTTTCAAGAGCTTCTCGAGGTGGACCACACTGTGTTGGCTTCCTTGCATTTGCATAGAAATTAAAGGAAGACCGTATTTTTGCTACAGAAATAACTTCATAATAACAGCTTGATATGAACTAATTGCTTCCATGGCTTTGCAGGCACCCGCGGGAGTTATTCCATTAGCGCTGTACGTTGGCAGCAGGCTGGGTGAGCTGGAGAGATGCCCTTCCCCCACAGGCATGCGCACTCCTTGCAGTCTTTATTTTTCAGGTAGATAAACGCAACGTCTCTAAGTAGCTGCCCTATCAGATAACATTCTTTGTGACCTTCCAAGGCCAGAAGGCAAAGGTTAGTTGAAAAAAATCAGTGTTGGGCTAGGGAGCCCTGAATTTGAGTCCCCCAAACCTACATAAAACCGGGCATGGCAGCAGGTGTCTGTGATCCCAGTGTTCCTTCAAAGAGAGAGATAGCAGGTGGAGGCGTGGGAAGTCCTGGGAGCTCCCAGGGCAGTTAGCACGGCATACAAAATGGCAAACAACAAAAGAGACCCTGTCTTAAACAAGATCAAAGGCAAGGGTCAACATGGGGAGCTGTTCTGTCACATCCACAGGGCACCAAGGCACAAGAGCAGGTGCACTCGCACACGCTCATGGACACATGCACACGTGTCATACACACACATGAAGATCAGCGGTTTGGCTGAAGGTGTCCTTCAGTGATCTGTGTGCAGAGACTTCTCTGCTGGCAGTACGGGTGCATGTTTGCACATCTGGCTCCTTTATTGCGTGAAGTCTCTGGAGTAAACCACGGTCATCTTTAAAGAGAAGTCGAGACAATTTCTCATTGGGGATGAGAATGATGCGGCCCTCATACTTCCATTGAGCAACCCAGGACTTGGCCTGAAGATTCGGGTGAAGCCACGTGGACTCCTTCCAGGCATCAAGACAGCTGCAGGGAGTAAGACACAATGGAGCCACAGCTCAAGGGAGTGGGTCAAACACACATCTGGACCTACAAAGGAAGACTACTTGCTTAAATGATTTTGGTGGTGTTGTTGTTTTTGAGTGGGAATATCACATTTATTAAAAAATAATTGTGCTCTTACCAGTTTGAGAATGTGTTGACTTCCCTAAAAGTCACGGCTTCGGGGGTACTAATTAGGATAGTGGCATAGAGGGGGAGCCAAGAACCCTGAAGTCACACCCATCTGCTTCACATTTAAGTGGGAGCAGAGCCTTGGGCTTACAATTTGGTAACTCAGAACTTGCTAGAAAAAAAATGAGCTGAACCTAGTCTATTTGCGCTTTTAGAGCTAGCTGATAACACGACTAGAGAAATCCATTTCTAAGGGTCAAAGGTGAAGGGGTGCATGGCAGAGTGGAGATGTGCTTTAGACATAGAGGTTGACACTGTTGGCATAGAAAACCCCCAGGATCCTTACTACCCAACTGCATAAGTGAATCTATCATCTGAGTAGCCATGGCTTTGACCAGTGTTCTCACTGGAGCAGTGGTGTGTGGACAGATTCTGGAACCAGTGTAAAGAAGCTGGCATAATACATCTTTGGCTTTAAGGGTGATGTGTTGTCTGGTAAAATCACGTATGCCATCTAGTGGACAAATGGGGCATTTTTGTCTTGCTGTCCGTGCTAGAATGTTTTGCCAACAAGGGCTGGGGAGGTAGACCAGTTGGACAAGTTCTTGCTGCTCAAGTGTAGCATAAAGGGCTGAATTCAATCCTCAATACCCACATAAGAAGCTGGGCTTTCTCTGTGAGCTCGAGGTCAGCCTGGTCTACAAAGCAAGTTTCAGGACAGCCAGTATTTGAGAAACCCTGTCTCAAACAAACAAACAAAAAAGAAGCTGTGCTTGATGGTGTATGCTGGGGAGGGAAGCAGGGGCTTCTTAATTAATGAAGCTTTGGTCCCACTCCAATGTGTTCTTGGTTTTTTTTCTTTTTTTTTTAATATAATTTTTTTATTGAAAAAAAAAAGATTTCCGCCTCCTCCCCGCCTCCCATTTCCCTCCCCATCTCCCTTTTCCCCCCTCCTCCCTCTCCTCTCCCCCTCCCCCCACTCCTCTCCCCCTCCCTCTCCAGTCTGAGGGGCAGTCAGGGTTCCCTGCCCTGTGGAAAGTCCAAAGTCCTCCCCGCTCCATCTTGGTCTAGGAAGGTGGACATCCAAACTGGCTAGGCTCCCACAAAGCCAGAACATGAAGTAGGATCAAAACCCAGTGGCATTGTCCTTGGCTTCTCAGCAGCCCTCATTGTCCGCCATATTCAGAGAGTCCGGTTTTATCCCATGGTTTTTCAGTCGTAGTCCAGCTGGCCTTGGTGAGCTCACAATAGATCAGCCCCACTGTCTCCGTGGGTGGGTGCACCCCTCGTGGTCCTGACTTCTTTGCTCATATTTTCCCTCCTTCTGCTCCTCCTTGGGACATTGGGAGCTCAGTCCAGTGCTCCAGGGTGGGTCTCTGTCTCTATCTCCATCCATCTCCAGATGAAGGTTCTATGGTGATATGCAAGATATTAATCAGTATGGCTATAGGATAGGGTCATTTCAGGTTCTCTGTCCTCAGCTGCCCCAGGAACTAACTGGGGACATCGCCCTGGGCACCTGAAAGCACCAAATCTCTTGCCAACCCTAAGATGGCTCCCTTAATTAAGATGTGTGCTTCCCTGCTCCCCTATCTTGGGAATATACCCAAGAGAGGCCCGATCATATGACAGGGGCATTTGTTCAACTATGTTCATAGCAGCATTATTTGTAATAGCCAGAACCTGGAAACAACCTAGATGTCCTTCAATGGAAGAATGGATGAAGAAAGTGTGGAATATATACACATTAGAATACTACTCAGCGGTAAAAAACAATGACTTCTCGAATTTTGCATGCAAATGGATGGAAATAGAACACACTATCCTGAGTGAGGTAACCCAGACCCAAAAAGATGAACTTGGGATGTACTCACTCATAATTGGTTTCTAGAGATAAATAAAGGTCAGTGAGTCTATAATTTGATCTCCTAAAGAAGCTAAATAAGAAGGTGATCCCAAAGAAAAACATATAGCTATCCTCCTGATTATGGGAAGTAGACAAGATTGCCGGGCAAAAAATGGGATCTTGGGGGAGGGGGGGGAGGGAGGGAAGGGGAGATGGGGAGAGAAAAGTGAGAAGGGGAGGTTGGGGGGAACTTGGGAAACGGGATGTTTGGGATAAAGGATGGTTTTTTTTTCTATACACAGTGTGTGCAACACACAGAGAGAGAGAGGGAGGGAGGAAGATGGAGACAGAGAGAGACAGACAGACAGATGGACAGACAGACAGACAGAAGCCAGTAGCAGTATAA
Source organism: Alexandromys fortis (assembly GCF_014885135.2). Lineage (NCBI taxonomy): Eukaryota > Metazoa > Chordata > Mammalia > Rodentia > Cricetidae > Alexandromys > Alexandromys fortis. Next base: position 2,759,528 of record NW_026068042.1, read on the forward strand.
GCAGTGGAGTCGTGGAAACAGAACTCAGCTTCGGGAAGAAAGCTTTGGTGTCCTGCTAAGAGAAGACAGGGGCAGGATATCTGCATGTTGGGTACAATGATGGCCCATTCCAGAACCATAAATATGGGCCTCAGTCACACAAGTGATGGTGTAGCAAAGAAGCTGTGGCCTATGTCCTAGACAACCATTGAGAAGTGGGTAGTAACTCCTGGAGACAGTGCCTAGGGATGTCTTGTCGCTCCCGTATTCCAGCACCTTCCACTCAGTAGCCACTTGGGCTTGAAGACAGGTTGGTAGGAACCAGTTGCCTCTGTTTCCTCGGTGAGAACCACTGACCTGCAGGAGGAGGGGGCGGGGCACTGGTGTGCAGAGAGCTTGAAGAGGGAGTGGGGCAGATCTGAAGAGTCATTCCGCGATCTACAGGAGACCTGTCTGGGCTGAAACCTCTGCCATTTTGCAGACTTAGGACAAAGGGAAGAAAGCTTAAGTCTGCACAAGGCCAGTGAGGGGAAAGGCGTGCCACCGCATTCACCACGTCAGCCCTGCCCTTTGATAGCCCATCACCACCCAGAGCCTGCTCTTTCCTGTTTCTGTGGGTAAGAGCTGGTCCACCTCAGCCTCAGTGTCTACATCCATGAGGTGGACCTAAGGAAAGAATCTCCCCCTACCTCCAGGGCTGGGGAGCTAGCTCAAGCACAAGAGTGCTCACCATGCCAGCATGAGGACCAGGTCTGACCTCCAGAACCCACGTCAGAAAAGACAAATGTGACGCAGTGTTGGGGAGGTGACAATGGGTGGCTCTCTGGGGCTCGCTGGGCCAGCGAGAGTCTGACCAAAAAACAAATGGCGCCTTCTTGAGGAATGACACTCAATATTGAATTTTGGACTCCAAACTCCAACCCCACATGTACCCATACATACTAGAACAGGTACACACATACACACACATGCACACACACGCAATACACGATGATCGCCTTCAGCACAGTGCTTGCAGGCAGTGCTCAGTCACAGACCCAACACATCGCAGGTGTTGACCTGAGAGCAGCCACGGGGATTTTCCAGGGTGAGCACCTCTCCAAGCAGCCCACCCATGGCTTAGAGAGAGCAAATGCTTCCTGTGGCTCCTTGGCTCCTCCTCAAAACGTAGCATCACCTCTGCTGCCTGGTTTTCTGCAGCTAGGGTGAAGCAGAAGAGGAATGGTTCTGAAACCCTCCCCCTCCCCGTTTCTTTGCATCTGAATGTTGACTAGAATGGCCACATCTGAATATTTAGGCATACCTCTCCCTTCTTTCTGCAAGTACCTAGAGGAGTGAGTGAATTGCTGTAATTAAAGCTAGGTTTAAAAACACCAGCCCTGGGGAACTGGCTGCCATCTTCCAAACAGAGATGAGTTGGAGCCCGAGAGATGATGAAGTGCTTAGATAAATGTGATTTATTGCGTGAGCAGAGAGAAAACATTAGGAAAGGCAAGAAATAGGTCATTGGCACTACTCAGCAGCGTGGAAATTGGAAGCCATACGCCTGAGCATTCTGTGGGTAGAGCGTGTTTGTAACTTTAAACATTGTAATATAATATAACCAGATACACACACACACACACTCCCAACAAAGCACGGGGCTCTGAGGTATGCCAGCCACAATGTTTAGGATAGTCAGATAGTTTTCCACTTGCTCTGCCTCTCAGTGCTTTCCCCACAATCCTTGCTTTTCAAAATCCGGTGCTTTCCACCGTCACTGTTGGTTAATGTGGCATCGTGGAACATTGAGATGAAAAATCTAAACTTCACAGAGCTCTGGGGACCTCTCTCCCAAACAGAGGAGGAAATCTTTGTTTCGGGTTGCTTTTATGGCCAGTTTTAAGAACAATCAAAACAATGTTTGGGAGGGAAAAAAGCTGAAGAGCTACTAGGAGGTGAAGTGGAGGGTGTGGGGGAGGCCTGGAAATCACTCCAGAAAGCTGCAATCCATCAAGAGTACAGCAAAGTGCTTTTCCTGCAGGCTCATGGGTCACTGGTTCATGCGATAAGAAACAAAGAGAGACCAGAAACTTGGGCCCTGACTCAGCAAATTCATTGTCCCGTGAGTTTTCTGCAGTTTTGCCTGTGGGAAGAACGGGAGACAGGCATGAACTCTGCGTAGAGGATGGAGAAATGGATCAACACAATCCATCCACCAGGGAATTCTGGTCCAGGGTGGCTCAGCTTTTTGCCAACATTGCCTCCCCAAGGAGTATTATTTTCCTAGCCAACCCTTCTCATAAAACCAGAGGTACATGATGCAACATCTAGGGACTATACATATAATCCTTAAAAAAAAAAAAAATAAAGGAAGCTTAGATCCAGCATAGCATAGCTCTCTTTAACACAGTAGAGCACAATTCAATTCAAAATGGCACCATGGCTTTCCTCTATGGATAGGTAGATGGGCTTCCTTTCCATATTGAGCTAGAAGGATGATTGTTTGCTGAACAGTCCTGGGTTCCTCTGGACTCTATCATAAAAAGAATCAGAAGACCTAGGTCACATCCCCATGTGCCTGTCACCCCATCTTACTAATGTGTCTGCATTTCCTGTGATTCCCTCCTTATTCATGACCCTTACACCAGCTGTAACATCTGTCTAGAAAATGCTTCAGATATCCAGGGTTGTATTCTGGTGTTATCTCCTTGGTGACAGCCACCCTGACCATTCTTGCTAGCTTTGCCACTGCCTGTACCTCCTGTGTTCTAATTCCTTTTTCATGTTCTGTCATCTTTAAGTCCTGCTAATCTCTCTATGTGTGTTTTGTGTCTCTACACATATGTTCTATACACAATTCTTAGCCTATCAAACCCAATATTTTAATACGGTGTATCTCTCCCATCAATATTATGCACCATTTTGCTCATATTGTAAGAGACCAATATCTGGCCCATAAGTGGTACCTGATCAATAGTGAGTTAATTATTTCTGTTTTAGTATCCCTTGATCCCGTATTGCATGGTGGATTTTTAACAAATTAGAGCTTGAGTTGTTTTTTTATTTGAAAGGATAAAAGTAAGATAAACCAAATTTTGTTAAAGAGTGTAACTGAGGTAGCTGTGGGAAAGTTATGCATACCACGGATTAGAAAAGTTGTTGTGTTAAAATATTGACATTTACAGAATCATATAAGGTTTAATTTATAATTTAGGCACAGTAATAAATTAACACCAATAACCAATAAGAAGGCATAACCATTCAAAGAATCATTATTAGATTGTATTATTTCTCTTGTCCTTCAGGGTGTTGTTAAATAATATGAAGGTTACTTGAACCCAAGCACTGCAGTGTTTGTGCAAGTGACCAACGGGCAGGTATGGTATACAGAATGGACACACTGGATGTTGAAATAAGAGCGGCGGGGCTGCGTCCCCAACACCCCGGCCGCTTGGCTAGCTCATGCCCAAAATAACAACACACAAACTGTATTCATTTAAGAACTGCTTGGCCCATGAACTCTAGCCCTTACAGGC
>NW_026068042.1:2765290-2867847 GCF_014885135.2 Alexandromys fortis
GTTGCGGGAGGTCTTTCCGCCCCTCCAACCAATAGCTGCTGTAATACCAGCCCATTGGGACGTGGTCTCACTCCCTTTAAAAAAGCGGCTATTTCCTCTGCTCGCTCTCTTCTCTTCCTGCTCCGCTGGAGACTAGACTCCCTTCCTGGTTGCGCAGATGGCTGTTGTCTGGGATTGTGATCTGTAAGTTTTTTCCCCTTTAAATAAATAACACCCTATTAATCATAACTCCAAACTGGTGTTGCCTTGTTCTGACTTACGCCTTCAACTGGACAAAGGAATGACTCCTGCCCTAGTTGAGATAGAACAGCATGGTTCGAGGGTTTGTCTCTCTACTCAGAATGGTATGTAACTCAGAACTTATGAAACCATCTAGAGATATCTGGAATTTTCCATTTAATACCCACAGATTGCAGTTTACCATGGGTAACTGAAACTACCGAAGATAAAGCCATTGACGAGAGGGGCCTCCTGCAATGCGTTTGAATAAGAGATCTTTTCCAGGCAATGTGCCCCTAGAGGTATTTTATGCTTTATGTTTTGCTGGAGAAATTAGATAAATAAAGGAGAATGTGACACTCAGCATGACATTAAGAGACAGGTATAATGAGGGGACAGAGGCAGAAATGGTCACAGGAGTAAAGAAAGAGAGGGTCACCCACACTGGACTTCTCAAAGATCACATCTGGTTCTTCTATTTAGTCTCATCCAGTGTCCACCAGGTCATTATGAGAAGAATCACAGCAAGCAAATCAAAAGGAGGGATGGCTGTGGGAGTTCCTTGTTCAAGAAAACATGGCTGAAAACTGATAGGAACTTGAACCAAGGTCATTATCTGGATCAGATAGGAGGCCACCATGGATCAGGGTCCACCTGCTGCTGCCATGTTACATCCAGTGCTCATTAAGTGCCCTTGCTCTGCCTCCCTGGAAGCTGCCATCACTGATGAGGTAATTCTGGCAAAATAGACACACTCAAGCTGTTGGTCTGAATGATTAATTTTTGGAGTTAAGATCAAGATTGTGCTGAAGGATCCAACAAGGAAGTACATGCCAATCCTCTGTGAACTGCAAAGGATGATCATGTGCCAATTGCTACTTTTTATCCCAGTTTTAATATTCATTTAATATGATGCCATATGTTCATTAAATCATAAAATACCAAAACACAGATGCCTTGTAGAGATTATCTGACCATTCTCTTACTTAGCACAAAATCTCCGTATGTCCATTCTAACAGAGTTAAGGATCAGCTCTGGTCCAGCAAGAAATAAGGTCAGTGCCCTAATGGGAGAATAGCAAGTCAAACGTGGAAGGCAGTGGAATGTGAATTATGAGGAAGGTACCTATGGGTGCTTTGGAAACATAAAAGGTATTTAATTCAGGATGAGGGTTCTGGGTGACATTAATGCAATTGAGCCTGTTTCCAAGTCAGATATTTAAGGCAGAGGGATGGGGGTGGAGGGAGGTTCCCAAAGCCACAGTTTGTTTTGGATTAGTTCAGATGAAGAAGAGAGGTAGACAAAGTAGTCAACAAAGTGATCTTGGCAGACTAAAAAATATAAATAGGATTACAAGTTACCTTTTAAGCAAATGATTCTGAACTTAATCCTGGGGCAAAGGTGGAAGATGTGTATTTTAGTTTGTATAAAAATTACTCAGCCTACAGTGTGAATCCAGGAATCAATCTAGATGAAGTCCAGCAAATAACTGGAGAGAGTCTATGAACGGTAGAGTCGTGACAATGAGTGTGGAAAAAAATTGACAGTGAGATAGTCCCCAAATAGGACGAAGCTATCCTATACTCTGAATTCCCAAGAGAAGGATTTCATTTCCTTTATGACATTCCTGGACTCTTACACTGTTTGTCCTTCTTGAAGGAGATAGAAGGTGATTTAATTATTGAAATTAGAATGAAGCTTGTTCCATTTAATTCAGTTCCATTTAACTCCATCCTTTCTTCTGGAGACTGAACCTGTTTCTAGAACACAAGGTTCATGCTTCTTAACCCTTGATGGAGGAAGGTCATTGGTTAAGTAATAAAGAAACTGCTTGGCCTCATAGGTTAAAACATAGGTGGGAGGAGTAAACAGAACAGAATGCTGGGAGGAAGAAGAAGTGAGGTAGACGCCTCAGACAGAGGCCATGCTCCCCTCTCCCAGGCAGACACACGCAATGAAGCAAGCCGCCAGGTCAGACATGCTGAATCTTTCCCGGTAAGACCGGGGCTACACAGTTTATTAGAAATGGGTTGATCAGGATATCAGAATTAGCCAGTAAGGGCTAGAGCTAATGGGCCAAGCAGTGTTTAAATGAATACAATTTGTGTGTTGCTATTTTGGGGCATAAGCTAGCCAGGTGGCTGGGGTGCTGGGGACACAGCCCCGCCGCTCCTATTACTACAAAAAAAACCCTGAATCATGCCTATACAGGAAAGCCAGGTAGGATGTCCCTCTTGCTGCCATGACCAAAAGGGTGACCCTGACAAGTTGACAAGTCCAGTATCTTCAAGCCCATTTAATCCACATACATAAAGCCAGGCCTTTTTACCAAAACTCTTCTCATGGTGCCAGGTAGTGCCATGTGCAGGTCTTGTTTAGGCAGTCATACAGTCGAGGTAGCAAGAGTGAAGCCCTCCAGGCATTTCTAGAAACACAAGCTCACAGCAGATCACCTGGTCCTCTGGATCATACAATCTTTCTGCCCACATCCATGTTGTCCTCTGAGCCTTAGGTGCAGGAGTTACATTGTAGATGCAGCTTTGGGGGCTGGTCACCCCACTGTCGGTTTTATATGTGTTCTGACAAATTGTCATTTGCTGTAATGATCTTTCACTGTAGTAACAAGAAGCTTCATTGATGATGGGTGGGCACTACACTTACCTGTACGTTTAAGGGTAACTACGTTAAAAACTGCTGGTTTAGTAAAGCAGCCACAGTGGGCGTTTCACAACCTTTTTACCTATAGGGGTCACTATGGAGCTCCAGAAATTAATCAGTTTTGCTTATCAGATAGTGACTGGGTTGAACAAACGCCACAGATATGCACATTCTGACACGTGGAGTGTCTGCTGGTTTATGGATCAGACAGCTGGAAATAATGTTTCGTCAGATAAAGGGCATCTCCATGCGAGCAGCTTCTGCCCTGGCCTCTCTTTCCTCTCAATCATCTCTCACCTCTCCCCATCCAGTCTCTCTGGGCTCCATTATTTTGACATGAAGCACAAGGTTTCATGGGAATGTGCCCACCATTTCTACCCCACGACAGCACAGTCCTGAGCAGCAGCAAGCACCAGGCATGCCAGGGGGCTGCACTCTGTGCTCACCGATGAACCCAAGGAGGGAGGCACACTCTGTAAGCAAAGCTGGTAAGGGCCGGCCCTGGATAAAGAACACAGTCTATGAATGGCAGGGAGGGCAGCAAGGGCTAATTGTTCTACCTTCTGAGACATGGGCAAACCCAATAGCAGGTCTTGAATAGTAGCGAAAACCCCCCAGACATTTGGGGGACAGAGATGGGTCAGTATGACAGACTTGGGTCAAAAGCACTGAAAGACAGCTCTAAGACAGGGACATTAGATTTTCTTTGACATATAACAGACACAGAAAAATACAACAAAAAGCACAGCTGAGTAGTCACAGACAAAAGACTTATGTAACCACCATTTAGGCCAAGTTCGACTGCCGCCCCCTCAAATAGCGTTATTGCCCCCTACCAAACACCTGCGTCCTTTCCTGACTGGATGCTACATGTTAATTCTCATAGCAATCACTTCCTTGGCCTCCATGGTTACTTTGCTTGGCTATACATCCTTGAACACTATGACTTGCCATGCTCGTTGTGTTTGGTACGAAAGAAGACCTTCCATCTATGCTCTTCATGACACATGTCTTCCTGTCCTCATTCATGCGGCTGTGATGAATGCATTTTCTCTTCTGACTGCTGTAGTGTTTCACGATGCAGCTAGGACACGTTGGTCCCTCTGCTGCCTCCCGCTCACTCACCATGACCGCATTGTGCTGATGGGGTCCTTTTTGTCCCTCAGTGCTGGTCTACTTCTGCAGAAGTTCCTCCAAGGTGGTTTTCTGGCGTCAAAGCGTCTGGATTTTGGGGTGTAAGTGTCTTTCAAGTTTAAGGGAAATAGCAAACTTTTCAAGGGGAACCCACTTAATCTCACCACAAGTGGTACTTTTGAGGCAACCCCTCTCCTCGATGCTCACTGCTGGACCCCAACATAATCCCCATTATCTGAAAACATGGAGCTTCATTTGGTATTTGGAGATCATTTTCACACACAGGAATGTGACATTTTGTCAGGCTTTTAGAATTTAACTTTTTCCATTTAAAGGATGAAAGAGCATCGTGCCATGTTAGTCAAAATGTCACTCATCTCCTTTGGACAGGCAGAAGGGCAATTTGATTGCCACTGGCGAGATATTTTTCCTTCTAAAGTTGTATCTACAGAAGTGCAATTGTCACAAGAGAATAAACAAAGACAGATGCCTGAAATAATAGTGTGGTTTCTTTCTTGGACTCAGTCGATTTGCTCTGTATACTTCTGTGAGAAACAAAAGATTTCAGCAATGGATTCTACAGAGGATCTGAGTGAACACCTGGTACTCTTTTCTGGTTGTAAGAGAATAAAGCAATCAAGAAACACATTCTGAGACATCTAGGGCTAAGCCTGTCTAGAGAATTTTCCCAGGGGAGGGTAAGAGCCTCATTTTGACTGTTTTTCACAATGCATGATCAGAACCAAAGATCTTTTGTCCAGGTAAACAAACAGTGGCACTGACCTGCTAATTCTCTTTCTCTCACTCTTTCCCTCGCTCTAAAAGCCTCAGCACACCTTACATACCATACGTACTCAATGGAAACCAAGTGAATACACAAAAAGACATCCTTTTGAAATTCTGTACTTTAGAGCCCAACCCCATCCAGCTACTGGCCCTAAGAAATATGCTGTGGTTTCAAAACATTAGGCTGGCTCACACCTTTTCAAAGAGAGATTTTTATTTTTAAAGAATGATCCTTCCAAACATCAGTTACTAAATGGGGTCAAACACAAACCATGAAGGGAATTCGAAGTCTCACTTGCCTTTTCCTTGCTTGGCTGTAGGATGCTGTCCCTAGTGTGATTTCTGACATCAATATCTGGAGGCGGATAATACCCTGAGTCATCTAAGAGAAGATCCCAGGTCTCCAGGAGGTACCCAAGCAGGTTTACCCAGCTCCAAGGAGAAGCTGATACCAAGGAAAGAACTATCTGCCAAGAGGGCAATAAATCTTCTCCTTAATACATCTCTCACAAGAAGGAGGACCACGGGAGCATCAGAGCCATGAGCATACAAATTAAATCAGAGGCGCTGTCCTGTTGATAGATACTGCAGGAAATCAGATAATTGACCAGGCATGGGCTGATAATGAGATAGTCTTAGCTAATTAGAGGAGGAGCAATAGGCTGAATCCAAATGCAAAGAAGCTCTTCACAGAAGCCATTATTGGGAAATGGACAGGTACCTGGAGAGCTAAAAGGGTCTGGGAGTGGAGAGTGGATGTTATATTCTTCACAATGAATCATCTGCCTTTTCAATGAGCTCAGATGTCAAGGGTTCAGGGATTTCTTCAGGTTTGTGTATAATATAAAAAGCTAATAATGTCCAAGAGAAAAATTAAAAAACCAAAAACACCGGGCACATTATTCCCAGAGCATCTTTACATTTTGGCCAGAGTGTCCTACAAGTATGACTTGAGTCTAGAATAATCAACTTCTTCGGAAGACATTGTAGGCCAGACTTTATGTTGAACATGGATCTCAGAAGTCAGCTCCCAGAGGGGCTCACTGGACCCACAAGAACTCATTGGAATGTTGTATGTTCTATCCATGTTCGAGAATATAGTTTCAACCATTACCAAGGCAACTCCTCCTTCATCCTTACTCTTATATCTTTTCTCTGTCTTCCCCCAACACTTACTACCTTTCTGAATATTCTCTTCTTGTTCACTAATGGCACACAGGGTTTGGGAAAGAATTGGGAAGCGAGCAGTAAGGATCCTCAGATATTCATAGTTCCCTCCCTTTCTTCCTAGCCCTTTTTTGCTTTCTTTTTCTCACTTGCCTCTTCCTGTTTACTTTCTTCCTGTCTCTTTCAACTACAGATCCACATGGAATTCATTGTTCTTAATCACTTGACAATAAGAGCTCATTTTACCTTCAAAACAACCCAAAGCAGGTACTATCGTGATTCCCACTGTGTATTCAGAGTGTTGTGGGGCCTCATCTTGGTTAATCCTATCTAGATCATCCAGAGTTGTACCTTACAATCTCCTGGGTGCTTCTTAATCTAATCAAGCTGACCGTGAAGATCAATTAGACAACTCCACCCCTTGTCAACTTGACAGCTGGATATGTTCTCCTCAACCATTATCAGTCTATTCCTACCTTCCCCCAAACTAATATCCATCTAGTAATGCAGAATGCATTTCATTTGGTCTATTACCAAGAGTCTGAACTTAGTGCTTCAACATTGCTCAAAAGTCCAAGTTCAAGGTCTCCCTGGAGACTCGAAATACATTTTTCATTGTAAACTCCTGTAAAATCAAAAGTCAAGTCACACATTTCTAATATACAGTAGCAAAGAATAAGGCACTCCTGCTCCAAAAGGGAAGAGCAGGAGAATAGCAAAGGAATATGTGTTGAAAGCAAAGCCAGGCCCCGGGATGTGAATGTCAGCTCCTATGGTCATCTGGCATCGAGGGCACAAGGTGGCATAAGGTAAATTCTGCAGCCTTTATGACTTTGTGAGGTGACGTCAGCATGGTCTCTCTTTTAGGCTAGGTCTGCTCACTCCCTGAAACCTTCTTTTAGCAGACATTCCTCATTCCTGTCATCTGTAACTTTCCGGGGCCTCCACTGCATCTTAAGCTTCACTCTCATGCTTCAGTCCCTGCCCCTTGAGGAGCTGCCTCCAGGGGCTCTAAACCCTATGTCGTCTGGCCTCCCAGGCTTTCCATTAGAATCTGGATGGGATGCTCCATGACACCCTAACTGTTTCATTGTGCACACCTGAGAAGTCAGCTCTGTGTGGATGACTTCAGGGTCTGTTGGAATGGCAGAAGGGCTGCCTAGACTCCAGCTCTACAACAAAGACTTCGCATTGCGGGGTAGATGACTGACTACAAGAAACCACTTCCTTTCTTCCCTTTCTAGTTGGCCCTGTGCAAACAAAGAGCTCTGGTGCTCTCTTCTCAAAGCAAAGTCTTCCAAATGAATGAAAACCTTTGTATGTTTGAGTCTGTGTGGGCAGGAGTCTGGACAAGTCCTGAAATGTCTGGGCACTCAGCAGAATGGCCCATTAAGCTCCACTTACAGCATCTTAGAGCTGTTCTATCCTGAAACTCCAAGCTCTTCCAAGTCTCCCTCCCCACCAAACCATTTCTAGTGACTTATAAAACCAATTGTCAGGCACTCATAGCAACGAACCCACCTGAGTACCAATGTCCTACGTGGATTTGACACTTAACTGCTGTGGAAACTATTGAGGGAAAATACTTACAGGAGGAAAGACTCATCTGGCACACCCTCACAGTCTCAGATGGTAAGGTCTTCATAGTGGGGTGGGAAGCAGAACACCTCCCATCACTGTGGGCAAGAATAAGATGGGGTGGGGGAGACACAGTTAGCTATGTTGTTAGAAATTATACCACAAAACTCTATATTGAATTTCTCCTATTCCACATGGACCCCCAACCATGGGAAGGTACCAAACATATTCAGAGCATAGTTATCCATCTGTGGAAACTACATATACTCACTCACTCATACATGTACACACACACACACATACACGCATGCATGTATATATGCATGCACGCACACACACATACACGCATGCATGTATATATGCATGCACGCACACACACATACTTTATTAATTATGAATGTGCTTCTCAGTCCAGCCCAACTGACAATCAAGAGGCCGTGTCATGTAGACCTATCCAAAGCAGAGCAATCCATTCATGGCCACCGTCTTGCCGAACAAAAGGCTTTTGTAATCTTTTTCCTCTACTATTACATACCTATCCATACTTTTGATGATCCTGCCTTTGACTTTCAGAAGGTAGCCACTGTGCTTATCACTCAGATCTCTGTAGCTACTGAGATATGTTATGAGGTAATGTGGTCTTAGATAGTCGGATAAACTATTAATGAATGAAACTCAGTCTCATGTCTGTCACTGTCCATTTCCTTTGTTGGTCCAGGGGCCTGAATAATGGCTTTGGGGTGAACTTGGTGATAGAGCACTGGCCTGGAATGTAAGAGGCACTGGGTTTGATCTTAAGCCACTAGAGATAAGGGGGGAAGAGGAGGAGGAATAGGAGAAAAGAGGACAGAAAAGGAGAGGAGAAGAGAGAAGGGGAAAGAGGAGAGAAGAGAAGGAAGGGGAAAGGATAAAGAAAAGGCAAAGGGGAACGGAAGACAGGGAAAGAGAGGAAAAGAGAGAGACTGAGAAAGGAGGTGAGAAAAGGAAAATGGGAGGAAGGAAGAAAAAAATCGCCTTTCCGGATAGAAAACATCTTTATGGGTATAAAGCTAATTTTGCATGAGAAAAAAATGTACCTCGTCTGAATGATAACATCATTTGTGGAGCCCCTATCCCCTATCCATGTAACTTTTAAAATTTAAGGACCTGGATAACTAGCTAATATTGATATTGGCATCAAAAATATAAGTAACCCTGGTGATATAGTAAATATTTTGGGTCTTGAGGGACTGAGGTTGTTTGGGGGGGGGGCTTCTCATCTTCACCTAATAGTTCTCTAGAAAATGAATCTCCTGGGGGATGTTTCATGTCTAATTTGGTCTGTGAGATTCTCCTAATTATTTGCAGAGGGCTAGTGTGAAGGTCACAGGATATTTATTTCTGCTGAAGATTTCACAGCTTCTGGAAAGAAGAAATAGTTCAAACAAAATAATTTCAGATTTCTTTTCTCTGCCACTGAGCCCAGAGATCACAGGGCTCCAGGTGATCAGAAACAGGGATGGTGTGACTTGGCACACCTGGGAGAGCCCAGTGAGAATACACTTAACATTTATGTGGAGCTCTGCCACATCTGAAGTACATCCTCACGTGTCAGGCCCCTGCCTTATCACAAATCCTGATTCCAGCTTGCAGAGCAGAAGATAACAGTCTTGACTGTCGTCATTTCTTACAGGAGTCTCCATCGGCAGCAAAGCCAAATCAAGGTTAACCCACAGACTGCACCCCAGCCAGGGACTAAGTTCCTTGCCCCAGCAGGTGACTAGTTCCTTGAGGAAACTGGATTGTAGCAAAGCATTGTGGTAGAGGCATGGTGGGCGCTCTGTTCACAAACACCATGAAACTGCAGAGTGGAAAAACTTTCCAAAGAGGAAACCAACTTAGAGACTTCATTGTTCTATGAGAATGACGTATGTGGAAGAGGATTTGTTCTTAGCAATTCTGTTAGAGTCAATGCTTTTAACTGAGACCCATCACCCATCCTTGACACTGGATGCTCTTTTAAAGCCAGCTCCCCCAGGGCTGGATGAAGTATTTCTGTGTACTGTTAAAGCTCAAGGGTACTTCGGTATCACTGAAGGATAGTTCTAGTTAGGACGCTGGAGACCAGAGAGAGGACACGATCCGGTAAGATGTAAGAAAGTGGTTCCTTTAGATCCAGAGTGAGTACAGAGAAGATCTTTGAGGATGTCAGTCCAGTGATAGGCACACACACACACACACACACACACACACACACACACACCATAATACAGAAGTATGGGGCCTGGTAGCCACCTGTCAATCATGTGATCTTGCTTTCCCGGATTAGGTGACTAAACAATTTAATCCAATTTAATCCAAGCCAACCCCTTGCCCCATCTCTCTAACTGATGAGTGGCAAAATGACAAAGGAGAACACTGTCAGAAATGAAGGAGTCCAAAAATGTGGGCTGTAGAGACTCTGACCTCATCCTTCCTTCCTCAGGGCCTGGCCTCCAGCTTCTTTGAGGTCTGCTGCCTCAGGGTCCTGCAGTAACCTCCAGGACTGAGCCTCCAGCTGTTGGTATGGGCTTCAGACACTTAGATCTAAGTAGACACAGTAGAATGTCTACTGATTGGTAATCCAGACAAGTGACCCATACCTCTCTGAACACACATGTAGGACAAACTGATGAGCAATTAGTTTAATGATTAGTCAATTTCTACGGATTATTATCATAGATTGAAGCACTTATTTAAAAGTAAAACACTCCCCTGGTTGTTTGAGCTCTCTTAAAGAGCAGTTATTAGAAATTGTCTTCTCTCTTTATGTTTTAAGTTATGGTAAATTTCACAGACATTAACATCCAAAAAAGTAGATATATTGACATTTGAGGGACAAGGTTTAATTTAAAGTTTGTTTTTTATTTTGGTTAATTATGGAGTATTATTTACTTATTACAAAAAACCTTGACATTATCTAATAGTTTTATGCCAGACATTATGCCTCAGGGCTTTCCTTTTAGTTTATCTGATGCCAACGACAATTTGTGAGGTAATTAGGGAATCATTATTGCTGTTTGGAGATGAGAAAATGGGGCATGGGGGAGTGAGTGTAGTGAAAACTGATGTGTTTATCTGAGTTGTTCTATTACCAATGAAGACTCTAGAGTAAATAGCGGGTGTAAGCTTATTAGATCAAAGAAGCCATGGAGGAACAACTGCTGACTTTCTCTCCACACTTCTCAGACTGAAGAGGCTGTAAAATCTCTAAGGCCCTCACTACTCCTTCCTGTGTGTCTTTCCTATCTGTATTGCTGGCTTTTCCATTGCTAATTCAGTCAGCCAGTTGCTGGTTCCACCCCCGTTTCCAGGTTAACATTATTAACACAGTCTCAGGTGTCAAACAGTGTGATTAACTACCCCACAACATTTCCCCCCTTTTTGTCTAAATAAAAGGAAAGGTTTTAACTCTAACACAGTAAAAACGTATACCATAAGAACAATTGTCAGGTAAGAATTACATTCACAATGTCCAGACAATTTGTATTTGGCAAATTTGGAGAAAATACTCTATTATCTATCCTATCTTGGTGAGTCTAAAGTTTTATATCACACCACTTTCTATAATAACTTTTACTACCAAGCTGAAAATACCTTTTTAGATCAAAAAATGTTTCTTAGATAAACAACTTAAACTTTTATGTCTCTTAGCCTTTGTAAACTTTACATCTCTTTTGTAAGTTTCTTTTCTTAATTTGGTAACAAATAAGACAGTATAACTATTTGTCTTCAACCCCCATCAGAGATTTGAGGAGGATAAAATATTACCTGAGTAAACAGGAAGAACAGAAAAAACAGCTTTCAAAACTATAGAAATGACAGAGGAAGCTGGCTGCCTGAACCAAGATTTCTCTGCAGTGTTGGCACATCCATCCTCAGCCTACAGGACTAGAATGTCTGACAGACTTTTCTGTGAAGCAGTAATTTTGAAGGACTATCCTACCTTGTTTTGGCAAAGTTTGGCAGTCACCTTCTGTTGTGTCCTGATTGTCCAATTTCGATAGAATGCTGTCAATAGTCAAGGCAAGGGCAGTTTCTTACCCAGTAGCTAGCTTTGCCACAATAAAAACAAGCTCCATATCGAGGTTCTTCAGTGCTCAGCATCTTCTCTGAAGCGAATAGGTGATGCCAGGCACAGACATGTCTCACTGTCATAAAAAGCCTTACTTATCTTAAATACCATTTTCTATAGAGCTCTGAAGTGTTTGAAGACCACCTATCTATCTAAAAATATGTCTATCTGACCTTTAAAACATACCTAACATGACTACAAGTTTGATTGTTACAAATAACTACTTACCTGTTTTTCCTAATTATCCTAGTTTGTAATAATAGCTTTCAAGAACTAGAACTTTACATTTTTAAGTGAGTTGCATAGATACAATACCTTAAACAAGAAAAGAAGCATATATACCTGTAGTAATATTTTGTTTGTGATCTAGCAAATAAAGCTTACCTGAAGATCAAAGTGTGGAGACACTAGCTGGCCATAGAGGCCAGGCAGTGGTGGGACAAACCTTTAATTCCAACATTCAGTAGACAGAGGCAGATGGATTTCTGTGAATTCAAGGCCACTGTGGACCACACGAGACTGATCCAGTCTAAAAGAGAAAGAGAGCCAGGCTGAAATAGCTCACAACTTTAATCCCAGTACTCGGAGTCATATGCCTTTAATACCAGCACTAGGAAGGTAGAGACAAGAAAGGATATGGTTGGGTGGAGAGAAGAATATAAGATGGGAAGAGACAGGCTCTCCCCATTCAGTCTGAGGACATGAAGAGATTGGATACCCCATTCAGCCTGAGGATTTTGTAGAGGTAAGAACTAGTGGCTGGCTGGCTGTTCTGCTTCTCTGATCTTTCATCTTTCATTCCCTAATATATGACTCCAGGTTTTTATTATTAAGACTAATTAGAATTTGTGATACATACACAATATGTTATGACAAAATAATCTTAACTTTGTACTAATATACAAACATATCTTCAATGAGAGTAGAAACAGATATACATCAGTAAATATACAGATATACAATATTAAATTTATATCAATATACAAAAATTGGTATCCATACCAATGTAAAATATTTGAGACAAGTAGTTGCCTTTTAGTTTCAAAGTAAATTCAATAATCTACCCTTTTAGTCTATCATTTTTATACACTCCCCTTTTTTCTTTTCAGGAAGAGATCCCTGAGTCTAACCTCCTTTGCTTAGTTTGTTCCCTGACTATGATCAATAACAATTTGCAACCTATCCTCCAAAATGATGATGAGCATCCATAGCCCATCAAATTACCAAGAACCAAGCATGCCACCTCCCGGGAATGTCGGTGTCATGTTCTTAAAATTACTTCCTGTTGTCTGAGGGAAATAACATCTTTAGGGGATCCTGAAAAAATTGAGATAATGGTCAAGTACTGGGAGAGCTAACTGTTGTCAGAGTGTGTGTTTGTGTGTGTGTGTGCGTGTGTGTGTGTGTGTGTGTGTGTGTGGTGGTTTTGTGTGTGGTGTAGTGTTTGTGTGTATGGTATAGGTGGATGTTACTGTATATATGATGCATAGTATCTGTGCATGCCATATTGATCTAAACCCTCAAACATATATATACGTACACATATATACATATATATGGAGATGTTTTCTCGTAGTTGTATGTGCTACAAATAATATATAATACTTTTAATTGTTTGGAGCAAATGCACACAACAAAGCAATGCCTCCATTGGAGACTCCATCCAGATCGGTCTGTGTGACTGACATGTGAGTGAAATAATTCTGCTCTCTTGTGCTGTACTTTCTGAGAATGAGGAAGGTGAGGGTATCCAGGCACCACTTTTGCTGACCCAGGGAAAATAAAAATTTGCAGGCAATTTGACATTTAAGTTGTCACCAACTTCAACATCAATATCAGAGGCAGGTGGTGTAGCATGACTAATCAAATCCCAAAGACAGATATTGGGGTTCAAGCTCAAGATCAGAAAAGCAAAGCAGCGAACTATTAGAGAGCTCTTACCTCTACCAAATCTTCAGACTGAAAGGGAGCAAGTTCCTGTCTCATCCCGCCTTATATTCCTCTCTAGTCCTGATATTAAAGGTGTGTACCACCACTGTCCAGCCTCTATGGCTAACCAGTGCGGCTTCTCGGATTAAAGGCATGTGCTACCCCTGCTTGGCTTGATGGCTGATTAGTGTGGCTGTTTGCACTCTGATCTTCTGGCAAGCTGTATTTGTTAGATCATTAACAAAATATCACTATAAGGTCTTCTGAAGAATGTGAAGTGTGGTCCAGCTAAAAATCATGCTATATGCCCATGTACATGGAGCAAGGGCCTTATAAGGCTCCTCTCAGTTGTTAAACTGAAAATTAGAGATTATTTTCCTATTTAAATTTTTGATATCACTAGGAATATATATATTTTTTTAATTTATTAAAGATTTCTGTCTCTTTCCCACCGCCACCTCCCCTTTTCCTCCCCCTCCCCCAATCAAGTCCCCCTCACTTGTCAGCCCAAAGAGCAATCAGGGTTCTCTGCCCTGTGGGAAGTCCAAGGACCACCCACCTCCATCCAAGTCTCGTACTACTCCGCAGTAAAAAACAAGGACTTCTTGAAGTTTGCAGGCAAATGGATGGAAATAGAAAACACTATCCTGAGTGAGGTAAGCCAGACCCAAAAAGAGGAACATGGGATGTACTCACTCATATTTGGTTTCTAGCCATAAATAAAGGACATTGAGCCTATAATCCGGGTTCTTAGAGAAGCTAAATAAGAAGGAGAACCCAAAGAAAAACATATAGGCATCCTCCTGAATATTAACCTTCATCAGGCGATGAAAGAAGACAGAGACAGACCCACATTGGAGCACCGGACTGAAATCTCAAGGTCCAAATCAGGAGCAGAAGGAGAGCGAGCACGAGCAAGGAACTCAGGACCGCGAGGGGTGCACCCACACACTAGGAATATATTTTAACTCAAAATTTTAAGCTAAAAACTAGTAAAAGTTACCCTTTCTGTTAATATTTGGATAAATGTTCTTCTATCCTTTTCAACATACCTATATAAAAAGCAATGTTTTATAAATATGAAGTGATTTTATCCTACCAGCTGCTTCATTGTATTTACCCATGTCTCACCACTATGGGGAAATGCTTCTCCAGCAAGCTCTCATGTTCCCATGCATCTCATAAGCAGAGGCATGACCATCTCCACTGCAGCCCCTTTCCCTGCATATCCATCTAGTATCTCAGAAGACCGGGGTGCTATTTCCCTTGGGAGTGAAGAGAAGATTCATTTCCAGCTTGTCTCATGACTTCCCTTGGGAAGCTAATTTCTAGCCACCCTAGGAAAAGAAAGTAACACAGACCAGATAAATGATTCTATCTAAGTCCAGCTTGCTGAACCAGTGTATTTACTATGGATACTCACAGGAACACGAGTGATTCCAGATGCTACGTCCCTGAATAGCCCATCCAGAATGGCTGAAATGCAGGACAGCTGCAACTTGCGGGCGGCTACACCACTGAAGACTCTGTTCCCCGACAAGATATTATTGCTTAAGTGACCTCAACAAAGGACCTCGTGAACTTAGTTAGTTTCTTGAGACTCTCACACACCTTGTGAGCCTCCCTGCTTTCTCCAGGTGAGAATGTTCAATGCTGAGGAAACAGGGATACTGGATAAATAGGTCAAGGGGTTGCGTGGGTGTATCTGTGGTTTTGGGCATCTTCTCAGTGTGTAGCTTTGCATCCCACTCAGGATCTAAGAGCTGTGCAGGAGAGCAGAGACACTGACAGCTGTTTGCTTTCATGTCCAACATCATAGTTAAGGAAAGGCAAGAGTTCTTTATCTCCGACAATAAACTCTGAAGATAAATGAGCCAAAGCTATGGACTATGTAATAAGAATTCGCCATCTTTGAGTGTAGCCTTCCAAGGATGATGCCATGACCCATAGGTTAAGCCAGAAGCACAACTGAAGCAGGATGTAGTTGAGTTTGTGGCCCCAGAGATCTTGAAGATCCCATAGACACTCAAGATGGTAATGTTCTTTGAAGTCATAGTATTGGTACATTCAATGGCTGATTTCTTCTGATTTTTTGTTCTTCAAGATTTTTTATTTATATGCATATGTATGCATGTGTGCATATGTGAGTCTATTCCACATGTACTCAGGTATCTGGAGAGGCCAGAAGAAGCTACTGGATTCCATGGAGGTGGAGTTACAGGTGGTTGTGTGCTACCTGTTGTGAAATCAAACTCAAGTCCTCTGGAAGAGCAGCAATACTCTCGGTTGCTGAGCCAACTCTGGAGCCTCTTCCTTCTGCTCTTAAGGACTCTACCACTTCATAGTCAGAGGCTGTGCTCCAGGCCTAGAATCGACCTTGCTCCCCTCCTCCCACTCTAGTGCTCTGCAACCGTAAAATTAATCGGACCACTAAGATGAATGGAGTTACACCCAGAAGCTCATTTTCCCACGGTCAGTGTGCCCTTTTGAAAAGTGTGTCTGTTCAGCACTTATGTGTTATGTGTTTCCCAACACCTCTCATGAAATGTGTCTCAGAAAGCAAAGGTTTACAACAGTTTTGTTTCATGCTGACACACTGAGCCTTGTTTAAAAAAATCATTTTCCCCAGAGCCAGAAAAAAATAAAGCAGCAAAAAAAAAAAAAAAAAAAAAAAAAAAAAAAAAAAAAAAAAAAAAAAAAAACAACAACAAAAAAAAAAACAGCCAGTTATGAAGTCTGAGGATATCACAACTGACTTACAGCTATACCTGTGTAATTCCATGTAACTGGCAACTTGCCTTTCTAGAAAGACATTATTAGTCCTGGTAGAGAATCTCCAAGGGAATTGGATTTATTAAGCAATCAAACAATTAAGCCTTAGGGTATTTTCAAAGATTACAGGCGGATGAAGGACCCTGCAAAATGGCCTTTGAACTGCATCAGAGAAAGCAATAGGTGGAAATAAAAACATGCATAACTTTGTTCAGATTGAGTTTTTTCTAATTATCATTAATTGACTGTTTTCAGAAAACCCATTCTTCACATATATTATATATGCAAATCATCCTTGTAATGTTTTTATTACATATCCTCTACAATAAAGAAAATAACCCATTTTAAAAAATAATCACTGTCAATATTTTGCTTAGAGTTACAGTAATGACATTCATTGCTTGGTTCTGACTTTTATTGACTCTAGGATCTGGGGAATTCATTTACATTTTCTTTGATACTGTTTTTCTCGTCTATATAATTGAGTCTTAAAATATTACTTTCCTTACAATGTGTTGGGAGGATCAAGTTAGATAATACGTGTAAAGTCTTTAATTAAATCCTGGCATTTGGTTAGTCTTCAATAAATAGTAGCTATTTATGTATCGTATATAGACGGTATACAATTAAAAGGGGTTTATCAATGCACTCTTTTGCATTCCAAATTGTTATTTCGTGGCATATGTTTAAAAAGGGTTTTGTGAAAAGAGATGCCTATTTCTTCCTTGTTTCTAATTGCTATATATACCATCATATGAGTTTTTGACAAGTTTCCAAATAGGAAGCTAAGTAAAGCTGTATTCCCCTGGCCTAGCCCTGCTGGGTCAGAGCTGACTGTCTTTACCTTTGTAGAAACTCTTATGAGGCAATTCTCAGTCTTTCTGGGCTCTTCACAATGACAGAAGCCCTGGGAATTCAAATCTTTGGCTCTACTTTTTGGAGGCTTCCCAGGGAAGCCTTAGGATGAACCAACACCTTGGCCATTCACCAAAACTTCTGGAGGAAGGTCAACTTCCTCCAAAGCAGCTAGAACTCACTTAAATAACCAATTCAAATTCATTCAGAAAACACCTTATTGTGAGAGCCAGGAGTGCCCTGCTTGTTTCAGCCTTAACCCCAGGGGGACTGCAGAGAACTTACAGCAACATGGCTTCTCCACTACAGACTGTGGGAGGCTGGCTAGTCCTCCTCCACAGAGAAAAGGATGGAGGCAAAACAGATGCTTGGGCTTCCTGTACTGAACTCTGCAGTGCTACCCCTTTCCACTCTGACCTCATCAAAGAGAGAAAATGGTAGAAAATAATTCCATTCTCACACCATTGATCTCTTCTGTCCTCGCTGTGTAGTCTTAGAGGCGGGGAGGAGTGGAGAGAAGGATCTGGGTGGGAACAGAAGTAGAACATGGCAACATCAGTGAACTAGACTAGTGGGGAGAGGAAAGGAAGTGGCCAACAGGGGCTTCATTGCTTGAAAAATTGCCTGACTCAGCAATAGCAATCGTTTCGTGTCTTTATCATGTGGAAGAGTCTGTTTCAGCATTTGCTATGTGGAGAGAGGAAGTTCAGCCCTTTTCAGGATACAGGGAAACAAGCTTGTCTGAAAGACAGTTGCTTCTGACCTAACAATTTCCTCAAAGGCAGCAGCGCGGAGCTTCCTAAAGGGTCTTTTCAAAATGCAAATCCGAGCTTGTCATTCTCTTCCTCAAGACCAT
Source organism: Alexandromys fortis (assembly GCF_014885135.2). NCBI lineage: Eukaryota > Metazoa > Chordata > Mammalia > Rodentia > Cricetidae > Alexandromys > Alexandromys fortis. The sequence goes on from NW_026068042.1 coordinate 2,783,339, forward strand.
CCACACCGTTCTCCACATCTTCTGCAGGACAGAGGGGCTCAGATGGTTATGAATGTCTGAATGCTGCATTTGCAGAGGGCTGAAGGCCCTGGGAACAGTACCTGGGGGAGCGCAGCCCTGGGGAAAGTAGCCTTCCTTGCCTTGCAGAGTAGCCTGATTGCAGATAAAGAGACAGAGCAGCCCCTGGTTTCCCCAGCCCCTCAGCCTCATGGATGTCAACAGGTCAGTTCAGGTTTCAGATGGGAAGAGTAGGACAAAGTGGCCTCACTTCCTTCTACGGTCAGGTAAGATGCCTTTACTATAAAAGTTAACTATTTGTTGAGAGTCCCTAGTAACATTTGGAGAAAGGAGTGGGGCCCAACCCAAGGTCATAGACATTCAGACCTGAAGCAAAGGTCATTCCTATTTTGTCATAAAATATCCATATTTAAAGGGAATGTTCCCCGTGGGCAGCAGGGGGTTGATTGTGCTGAAAGTCTGGCTTCTTGGCTCCTGAGTGGCTTCAAAAGACTTCTGGGTGAGGGAGGGGGGTCTTGTACCTTCCCATGCCTCCTCATAATTTCCATTTTCACTTTGGTGAGTCCAACACTCCAATAAGCATAGCCAGACACAAAACAGTAGGAAAGATTTACTACCTGATGCAGGTGAGAATACACGCAGGTGACTTCCCACAGCAACGCCTTCCTTATACCAAAGAGGCCTGGGACATCATTCAGAGAGCAAACGCATATCCAGATAGGAAAACATTGTGGGGAGAGGCCCATTCCTAAGCACACTGCATTGAAGAAGCACACCACCGAATGTGCTCAGTTTATAGACAAAGATGTTTTAATATAGACTTACAGATTAATTTTACATTGTTCTCTATCGGTTAAGGTTCAAGAAGGAAAACCAGGAGACCCATTTCTGGGAAGGCTTAATTCAAGGCCCTAGAGCATATTTTCAAAAGGCCAGAGATGGCACGTGGGAAGACAATTGGTTGTGATCAGCTCCTCCAACATGTGGGTGCTTTGACGGTGTGTTAAGGCGGGAGTTTGCCCCTGAGATCACTTAATCCGTTTGTTTACTAGCACGAGTTCAAAAAGAAAGCTTAAATGTTCTTGGAGACTTCCACAGAATAATAACTTCAATAGTTCGTTCTGGTTGAGCACCTGGGGCAGGGGGCAGAGCCTTGTGTCTGGAGGCAGAGAGCCATCAGAAGTGAGAGGACACAGAGGGACCTAGCAAGAAAGCTGACACGATCAGACGGCAGTAGAAGGAAGGAGACCTCATCCATAATGGCCTGGACAGACAGCTTGGGAGCATGAAGTGTCTGCAGAAATGCTGTTGAACTTGGTGTCCAGTGTGTCACCGGTGACTTCAGAGGATAATGCCAGCAAACATCAGAGGTCAGAGAGCACAGGAATGGAGCCATGGCAGACGGCAGTCGCAGCAGGGGCAAGCAGCACATCTGGTTTGCTGAGGTTTGGCCAGAATCCTTAGGATCCTGCCATTTGCTTCCTTCCCATTGGTGGGTATTTCGGGTTTGTCCCATGCGCAGGCGTCCACAGCTTCTTCTTCCCCACTGTTCAGAGCCATTACCAGAAAGACCAAAGTAAGAGGCTCATTGGGGTCCTCTTCTTCCCTGTCCATCACGAACTGGACATCAGAGAAACAGCTGAGTATATTTCCTGTGTGACTATGCTAAAAACACAGAAAACTGTCCTGCCAGGGCCATCAGTGCGTGTGTGATGGTTCCTAGTCACTGTCCACTGGACAGGAGCTAGGATCACTTACTAGGCCAAGCTCTGGGCATGTCGGTGGACTCAAGTGGAAACACATTAAATGTCATCAGCACCATCACCCATCGGCGGGTTAAAGGAGAAAGCCAGCTGAGCCCTAACACGATCTTGCTCTGACTCCTGACTGACTACCAAGCCACCTCATTCCCTGTTTTCACGCCACGATGCCCTGTACCCTTCAAATTGTAAAACCAAATAAGCACCATTCTCCAGTGCCTCTTGAATTGCCAGCTTAGATTAGAGACTTTCCTCGCTATGCAACCAAATAACTGACAGGAAATAATTTAAGGAAGGAAGGGGTTATTTTGGCTCACTGTTCAAAGGGATTGATTCATTATAGTGAGAAAGACATGGCAATAGTGGGGCAAACAGAGCAGCAGGAACAGAAGCTGACTGGTCATATTGTATCCCTATTTAGGAAGTGAAAAAAAAATGAACAGGAAGTGGGGCTGGGCTTTTAAACCTGAAGGCCCGCCCCCAATGATGCATTTCCTCTAGCAAGTTTCCCGTTCCTCAAACAGTACCACCAGCTGGGGACCAAGTGTTAAAACATTTCCATATTTGACCCTAGCACCTTGGGAGTTCATTCTGATCATCCATTATCTCCCAACAGTGATAAATAAGATGAAGGAAGGTCTCTGTAGAGACAGTCAAATGCATGGCCTGGCTAAGGCTGGCCACATTCCTTCCTATATCATTGGCTATTATCCAAGCACCGTGATCATACCCCTTTGTTTGCCTGATAGCTCTCTAAGCTCCTCTGGGCATAGATTTTCAACTCCTCTGTGGCAGGTTGTGCAAGGCTGACTCTGGAATAAAGGTCCTCTGCTCTGTGATGTCCTTGTCACCTTCCTAAGACTGCATGAGCTAACAGTGAGCAACTTGTGGCTTTGTCAAGCTAAGACTGGTGAGGCAGAATGGTGTTCTTTAGCTTCTGTGTACACTCCTTAGACAGTCTACTCTGACAGCTTCAGCCTGACACTTCCCTACATTCTCATGTGTAACACCCCTCCCCCATCCTCGTTCTCTGTTTCGGCTTACACACTGGGCCAATTTCCAAGTTAAGCCTCAGCTTTAAAGCAGTTTCTGGCCAGGCACATTCTGCAACTATCATATGTCATTGGTCATCACTAATAACTTCCCCCATCCCTAAAATATTTTTAACCATCCACTGAACCCATCCCTGAGAGAACCCTTGACTTATGGAGGAGCCAACAATGCTGGTACATCTGTCTAGCCCTTCCTAGAGCTGCTGTGTGATTCCAGGAAAGAACGCCGGCATTCCTAAGAGAAAGGTTGCTTACAGGCATTCACACAGGGAGCTATAGCCAGGTCCAGCAGAGAGCCATCCCAGACAGGTGTAGGGTGGGTACAGGAGATGGAAGCAGTTCGTTTAAAATCCTGAATTAGTTTCCCAGGACTAAAGATTGTCAGAACTTATGACCAGAGACAGGGTGGCTTAAACAATGGATATGCACCCTCTCACAATCCAGGAGTAGGGGAGTCTCAAATGTACTGTCAGCAGGACCACAGTCCCCAGAAAGGCTCTGGAGAAGCCTTCACTGCCTCTTCCTCCTTTGGACAACTGTGGCAACTCTTGTTTATGTGGCTTTTCTCTACCTTTATCAACTGATGGCCCTTTCCCCTACTCCTGTCTCTCACGCCATGGCCCTGTTCCATACATGTATCTCCCTCCACACTAATGCAGATAAGAACATCTTTATTGAATACATTCCCCAAAACCCTATTTCCAGATGAGGTCTTAGTCACACATGTCTCAGATTAGGACATAAATACATCTTATCGGGAATGTTGCTTATCCACAATGGGCCCTCTAGACAGCTAACAGAGAGCCAGGTTGTTAGCAAAAATTACAACTTAGGGGTTGAGGGTATAACTAGGTCAGTAGAGTACTTGCCTAGTATATAGAAAGCCCTTTCTTTATATTGTCTAAATGGGCATGGTGGCGCACGCCTGTAATCCCTGAATTCTAGAGGTGGAGCTGAAGGGTCAGAAGGTCAAGGTCATCCTCAGGACATAATGACCTCAAGGCCAGCCTTGAACCCCATCTCAAAATATAAAACAAAGTTAAAAAATAAAATATTCATGACTCAGTCAGTAAAAGAAAACTAAGCTATGAATTTAAACTAGTAATCCTGTCCTCCCATCCCACTGAATCTTCAGCTCGACATTTTGATGGAGCAAAACATTATGCAACCAATCATTTGTCTATTAGTCATAGTCAAAGCACAGCTGGGATCTTAAAGGAAGCCCTTTGTCGACCTGTTGCCCACTCAGAGTCCAAAGAAGTGTGTAAGCTCAGGATAGCTTCCCAAACTTCTACCCAGCCTCCAGCTAGGCCATGCCAGCTCTTCCTCCTTTCCCTTTCCAGTCTCCACCACCATAGCCCATGCCTCTTTCTGCACCCCAGAATCATAGGCCTTTCCCTAGCTTCTGAGCATCACCCAGGCTCTGCCCAGAGAGTCTGGCAGGCACTGAGGTAGAGGAAGCCCCAGCCCCCTGCAGATTTTTTGACCTTGAGTTTTCAGAGGACAAAGAGACCCTCTTCCCTCTTCCAACTAAACTGGCCAGCTTTGACTCTACATCTCTTTTGTGCCACCTCCCCCAAAGTTGTCCATCTTTTTCATTAATCTTGCCAAAGGTTCCCTGAGTATTAGAAGACGGAGAAAGGAGGACAAAGGTAAATAAATACATTTCCCACATATGCAAAGTTCCAGGAATTGGGAGATAATGAACTAAAGTTCAAGCATTTATTTTAACTTTCCCCGAGAGAGAGAGGGAGAGGGAGAGAGAAAGAGAGAGCCTAAAACTCTTAAGAGCCTTCTCTGAGCTGCACAGAGTGGGTGGGGAAAAGATGATCTTATTTAATTCCTACATAATAATGAAAGTAATTGTCCTGTGTGTGTCGTTATTTCTCCATTATCTTAATGCATCAGTTAATGAAAATTTTCCCAAGCTCAGTGGTGCAGCTACAGGAGCTAAGCAATCAGATGGCAGCCTGCACCCTGTGGATACAGCCTGGCTTTGCTGCAGATGTGGGCCATCATCAGTCAGAGTGTCTTGATACCGCTATTATCTCGGTGGGCTGCAGAAGCCACCCTAGAGGGAGAGGTGCCTCTATTCCATCCAGGTGGGCCTTTTCACACTGCCTCTCACTTGTAATGACACTGGGAAAGGCACCCTATTCAGGAGGGGACCCTCTAGGCGGGTGATAGCAGATTGACAATTCTTGGCCCCCGTGAGCACCGAGGGATGCTATATAATTCACGCATGGCATATGGGCACAGACTTCTTCTGTAGAAGGGGCACAGCACTTTTCAGTGTGTGGACATCTTCAGGTTGTCTCCTCTGCCTACAGACAACAATCTCACAGTGGTCCACTATGCTGCTTCTCTTCCTCACCCTTGGGTAAGAAGGCTCTCCCTAAAACAGTGGTTTTCAACCTGTGGGTCACGACCTCTTTGGGGCTTGAATGACCCTTTCACAGGGGTTGAATACCAGATATCCTGGATATCAGATATTTATATTATGATTCACAACAGTAGCAAAATTATAGTTATGAAGTAGCAACAAAGATAATTTTATGGTTGGGGCTCACACAACATGAGGAACTATATAAAAGGGTTGCAGCATCAGGAAGGTTGAGAACTACTGCCCTAAAGGTTCCTATGTTGAAGAATCGGTCCTCCTCAGTTTGGGGTCCCATCATTGAGAGGTTACTGTGTCATGAGAACTCTGATTGAATCAATGGGTGAATCCACTGATGGGTTTGTAACTTGGTGATATTACTTGGAGATCATAAAGCCATTTGGAGATGGGACTTGATTGGATAAAGTCTCTGAGGGCTCGCCTTTGAAAGGTGTCCCGTCCTTGTAGCTGGAGCTCTCTTTCCTTGCTTTCTACGTGTCTGGGTCATCAGGAAACGATCAGCCTTCTCTGCTGTGTGTTTCCCCTGCCGGAATGTTTTACCTCACTTCACACACAGACAGACCCGACTGGCCATAGACCGAAACCTCTGAGACTGTGAATCAGAACCAACCTCTTCCTCAGATTCTTTGTCACTAGATAAAAAGCTGACTAATACAAACTTCTCCCTCCCAAAGGGTTGAAGTGACACAGGGGCCTACGGAGAGGCATCAGATGGAATGCCTTCCTTGCTGGCCTCATGTGGGGAGAAAGGTGGAGCTGGACAGCAGGCCGTGTTAGGGGACCTGAGATGACTGGGTTGGGACTGTAGGAATAAGGTGATGATACTTAGGACATAGATAGTGAGGAAGCTTTGAGCATTGGGTGTGGCAGAGGGGAGGTTATAAGAGATGTGGTAGGATTTACCTACACTTGAGGCCTTGGCAGTGTTAGAAGAGACAAGGAAAATTAATCTTGGACAAGCTTCACTCCCTCAGCTATGATACTGCTCTGACCTAGGCCACAGAGATTCTAGATTTAGGGACAAAATAACCCTGTTAATTGATCACATCATACCATCTGCCGTGCCAGCAGCAGGGCTCATGTGAACGGGTGGAAGCAGAGCTGTAGGATTTCTGAGAATAGAGGCAAATTTTAGATAATCTACCCAATGCCTTGTTCAATCCGAGGCTCTTTTGAGTGCCCTTTGCCTCTCAGCCTGCCTCTGGGTGGATCTTACTGTGTGCCAGGTTTGGTGGACAGCCCCAGGCAGGAAGACATGGCATCTGGGCGCTTTATGATTATTTAATTCTGCTCCCTGTGTCTCAGGGGTTGTAGCACTTTCTCGAAAGTGAGCAAGTTAGTTCAACTCTGCTAGCATTATAGGTGTGTGCCAGTATACCTAATGTAACAATGGCTTTAAAATACTTAAGATAACACCTGGGACAATGCAGTAGGGTGTGTGTGCCCACCTGTTAATTATTTCACTTTTCAGTATCTCAGTCTCTGCATTTTCAGAGAAGGAAGTTGAAATAGGTGTTGAGGAAGGGCCTCCCTTCAAAGAGACTTAGTATTCACTTACGTGGCGTTTTCCCACCAGCAGTAGATGGCTACCCATTCAGGAGAACATTTATCTCAACACGCAGATGATTAACCATGGGGAACCACACATCGAACAACTGTATGCATCTTGTCTGGGAAATAATAAATAAGAGGATGACAGATAGAGGATCCGAGTCCTTGAAAGTTTTGATTAACGGAAGAGCTGTCTTGCTGTGGCTTTGGCTGTGAAAGGATGGGTGTTATTACCCAGCACATTTATGCCCGGTTCGCCAATGAAATTGGCACCTTTCAGATATGTGGGCATTCACTGGGCCACCCACCCCCTACAGCACCAGTGTCGCTGCCTTTCCTGGAATGTGGAGGCCAATGCTACGTCTTCCATTATGTCTGCAGATGCTGGAGCCAGACCATTCATCCCACCATTGTGTAACTGGAAATGTGACTCCTATGTACCACAGTGCATCTTGTGGTTTGAATGAGAAACGTTCCCCCACCCGCCAACACACAGGTTCATGTATTTGAATACTTGGTCACCAGTTGGTGATGCCGTTTTGGGACGTTATGGAACAGTTCGGAAATGGAGATCCTTGCTAGAGGAAGTACGTCTCACTGGGGTTAGGATTTGAGGGTTTGTAGCCTCACCTAGTTTCCGTTCTATCTCTCTGCTTCTTATGAAGATGAAAATATGATCAACCTATCACATTAGATGCTGAAAAAGTCTTGGCAAAAATCAAAAACTCTTTCATGATGAAAGTCTTGGAGAGATCAGGGATACAAGGGACAGACCTAAAGATACTAAAAGCAATGTATAGCATGCCAATTGCCTATATTAAATTAAACGAAGAGAAACTCAAAGCAGTTCCACTAAAATCAGAAATAAGACAAGACTGTCCACTCTATCCATACCTAGTCCATATAGTCCTTGAGGTTCTAGCTAGAGCAATAAGACAGCTAAAGGAAATAAAGGGGATACAGATTAGAAAAGAAGAAATTAAAGTATCATTATTTTCAGGTGATACAATACTACACACAAACAACCCCAAAATTCTACTAGGGAACTCCTACAGTTGATAATACCTTTATTCAAGTGGCTGGATACAAGATCAACTGAAAAAAAAATCCTATATACAAATGATAAATGGGCTGAGAAAGAAATCAGGGAATCAACATCCTTCACAGTAGCCTCAAATAATATAAAATATCTTGGTGTAACTAACCAAGAAAATCCAAGACCTGTATGACAAGAACGTCAAGTCTTTGAAGAAAGAAATTGGAGAAAATATCAGAAGATGGAAAGATCTCCACGCTCACTGATCGGGAGGATTAACATAGTAAAAATGGCCCTCTTACCAAAAGCAATCTACAGATTCAATGCAATCCCAATTAAAATCCCAACACAGTTCTTTACAGACCTTGAAAAAACAATGTTCAACCTATGTACTGCTGCCATGAAGACCAGCCTCTAGCAGCTCGGGGTTTGAGGGAGATCCAAAGGGGTCAATGGATTACCACTCGGCTTGACCTTTCTATCTGAGGGAGTAAAACTTAATTCTCTGGGACTGGTGAAAGGGGAGAATAAACACACACACACACACACAACTCAGGATCTCACCTAGGGTGCTGACAAATGGCAGGCCTTCAGTGGGTCAGAGAAGAGGAGATGCAGAGCAGGTGAGCTACTGGACAGACAAACGGACACAGGAGGACTTTTCTGAGGGTCAAAGTTTGGTTCTTCATTTTATTGTTCTCACTGTTGTTTGTTCTACTCTGTTTATTTTCTGCTCTGTTTTTCTGCCTTGATATTTCCCATCTGTCTCTCTTGATGTCTTCCTTCTAACTAACTTTATTTTTTCCCATATAGCTTATATATCTCAGCAAAATCTCTCAAGCAGTTTAAGAATTGCAATGTGGTTACATTCTATTTTTCAAGTAAATAATTACAAGTATAAAACAGCATGTTTTCCATATCCTTTACATGATTAAACCTTTTACATATTATAGATGAAAAACAAGTTGTCCCAAGAATCCACATACATTCATACCCAAGCAACTCATTATAGATTAACATAGGGTAAGCAAGCAAGGTATGTTTCTCAGGCAGTTAGTTCTCTTACTGACAGGCTGCATTTTGCAGTTACAAAGAAAGGATAAATTACTTTATTATCTATCTCAAAAGGTAATCTTATAAAAAAAATCACAAGTCTAAACTTTTATATATGAAAAACAATCAGTCAGCTTTATTTCAAATCCTCAGGGTGCCTTGCCACTTGTCAACAGTTTTCTATATCAGAAAACTAAGGGCAGAAATGGGTAGAAGGAATTCATCATCACCCCTAATCACCAACCCATCCATCCTATCAAGAAAAGTACACCAACCAGTAAGAGCCAGGCTGCCATTTTTCCTGCGCCCTGACCTCAAAGAGTCCCTTGCTCAGCTATTAAAAGTATGTCCTTCTAAACTTCAAATTGTTTTTTAAGATTTTCTACCTCAAAGCCATTAACAAAAACATCTTAACCTAATCTTAAGTTATATTTAAAGCTTGTTTCACCTACGATGTCAGTGGCAAACACGTAAAGATGCAAGAGACATACTGAGGCCGAGGCTCTCAGAGCCTTACCCATAACAGATTTACCCATAGGTACTTTTCTTCCTGGTGGCCTGACTTCCTGAACTTCAGCTGCCACCTGCTACTCCTCTGATGTGGCCACTGGCACATATGGAAAAACAAAAAACAAAACAAAACAAAAAAATAGCTAAAACAATCCTGTACAATAAAAGAACTTCCATCTTTGATTTCAAGCCCTACTACAGAGCTGTAGTCATAAAGAACACATGGTACTGGCATAAAAGCAGACAGGTGGCTCAATGAAATTGAATCGAAGACCCAGATGTAAATCCACATACCTATGGACACCTGATGTTTGACAAAGAAGCTAAAATTATACAATGGATACAGGAAAACACAGTCACTAAGACAAAATCATAGCCTAATGAATGGGAAAAGATCTTCACTCACCCCACATTGGACAGAGGACTGATCTCCAAAATATATAAAGAATGCAAGAAACTAGACATCAAATTAACAAATAACCCAATCAAAAATGGGATGCAGATCTAAACAGAGAATTTTCAACAGAATTGCTAATGGCAAAAAGACACTTAAGGAAACGCAACATCCGTGGCCATCAGGGAAATGCAAATCAAAACAACTCTGAGATTCCATCTCACATGGAACTTAAGTATCTTCATGCTGTGATTAATGATTTGCTAAAGCAAATAATAGGAGAGCTGAGATTCTGATGGTCCAGCTCCACCAAGAGATAACAGCATCTATAGTCTACCCGCTTCTATTGATGCTGTCATCTTGCTTCTTCCCTAAACACAAAGCTCATTCTTGAGGGCACAGATAAGCCAGCTTTGACTGTTTCATCTGCACTAGTGGGAGGGACGGTGCTGTCTAATTTAATACATATTATCTTATTGCAAGAGAATAAAATATGTGTGCATTTGCAGAACTTGTTTTGAAGGATGAGGAGGGAGGAATAAGATAACATTGCGCACTTGGATTTGTGATTGTGTTTATCCCTGACAGAGCACATCACCTGTTCAGTGGCCCCCTCATGTCTACTTCTTCATTGGTGGAACGTAGAGCTGTGACAGCTAGAAAGTTTAAGGCCAGAGACGCACTTTGCAGCTGTTCTTCATACACTGGCAGGTGCTTTGTCCAGAGGTGGTGATGGAGAGACACTGGGGTCTTTGGGGGAAAATTTTTCTTCTTGAGTGATAGCAAATGAAGTCCACCTCCACTTACTTTTGGACTTGAAACTCTCAGAAAATAGCAGAGATGTCAGTTCACTATCCAGACACAATCAAGGTCTAAATCAATGGTAAAAAATAAATATGTTGCTTTTGCATTTTTATTAATTGAGTAAAATAACCCTGGTTGCTTAAACTTATTTGCATCTGTCTTTAGGGACTCTATTCCTTGCAGCTAAAAATATACCCCTGCCAGGGTCTCTCTCCCAGCCTCCGAGACTTGCTCTGAGTGTTCTTCCTCTACTCTTTGTCCGAGTGAGGTATCCATGCGTACAAAGAGAGAAGATGGCCTTTTCTTCTGCCCCTTAGGCACTGCTCCTATGAGCTCTGCCAAGATCCATGAGGGCCCTGACATTAGATCCCTTAAGGAGCCCTCATGAGGTTTAAGAGCAGTACAAGAAAGAGTGGCCAGCACTGGCAGGTTGTTGACACCGATATGCTGTCCAGGATGCTCTCCCTGAGTTCCCATGGCAAAGCGCTACCCCTTGGAGTTATGATCTGATCAGTGAGGGGCAGCTCCTCCAATCCTAGCGATGACCTCTATGGAGCAAGGCTGAGTTATCCAATTGTGTATATTCCGAGATGTAACAAAGAGAGATTCTATGGGCATCTGCTGGTGATTACTATTCTCAGTGGCTGCAGAGTAATAGAAGAAGCCACAGGGAGCCTCACTGGCAGAAGTAAGCAGAAATTTGCTTTGTCTTGATGGATGGTACTCCACAGGGTCCCCCGAGACACTGGCATGGGCTTCATGAAGTGCTGAGCTATAAGGAACTGTAGAGTTTCCATGCAAAAGAAACTTCATCTCCAATGTCCCCCGTCCTCTCCACAGTTCTATGATCCAGCCTTGACATCCATGCAGGAGAAAAAGGGATGTTTCTGTTTTAATCAGCATGTACTATGGAAGAAAAATAGGGAGATGGCTTTATCTCACAAGGAGACCCAAAGTAAAGGCCCAGAATCTAGAGACGATCCATCTACAAAAGACCCAAGTTCCAAACCAACCTCAGATGCTTCCTTGAAAGGGTTTTTCTATGGAAAGTTATCACCTCTAGGTAATTCACTGATTGGCTGCTTCTGCTGGAGTGGAAAGCTCTTCAACCTCAGGCTTCTGAACAGGATGTCATGTCTATGAGTGCTGTCTGTCACGGATTCCTGAAAAGCTTGTAACGGCTTATAGACCCTTCACAGATAGCAGCTTCTTCCATTCTTTGTGTGTAAGAGTATCTGCACAGCACAGAATAGAGCAGACATTCGGCAAGAGAAAGTCAGGTTGATCCCCCATCAATGGACTCCACTGATACATACCCGATGACGTTATGTCATGCTAATCTTGAATCCTAACTGAGAGCTGTGCTGGTGCAAGAAAACATCAGGGCAGTAACCATGGTGATTAGCTCCTTTATGGAAAGTGCTAAACACTGTATTCATGCTTGGTATCATCTAATCCTGCTATTCTTTGCAGTATTTTCCTGTGAGGATTTTGACAAGCTTTTAAGCCTTCTGAGAGGGTGACAGAGCCAGGACTCAAAGGGTCTGTTAGATTCCAGCTCCTGAACTGCAGACAGGGCTCTAACACTGTGACCTTGCAGGTGTCCTTGGTAACCCTGACTTTTCCCCCTCTCCAGCTCCACCCCCACCCAGGTTACCTTCAGGCAAATCTCTAATTTGCTTGGGGGCTTAAAAGAGTAATTGCAGACCTATTAAAAGTCAGCAAGTTTACAGAAGCCGTGCTCCCGCAAGGCCCTAGTAACCGCATTGCATTGACTACTAACATGTGGCCAGGCTCCACAACATTGCCACCTCTGCCCTCTCTACTTCCGCAGTACTAAGAAACCTGAAAATTGGCTAAATTAGGACATTTATTTTTGAAGCTCCATAATCATTACAGATAGTGCCTGAGTCTGTCTGTATTCGGTCGTACTTGGCATAAAATGATTGGCAACACAAATGAGGGGAAGGAACATCGCTCTTCAGGACACAGAATTCTGTTTGTCCATCCCATGTCAATTCTGTTAAAATTCAATAAAGTCATGTAAATTAACTATATCTGATTCCAAGCCTCTCCATACAGTCAGCCACATACTGGAGGATGAGACGCTAATGAATGGGACACTTAAAACCCAAGTCAGAGATTTTTCCAGAAAGAAAAACTGGATGCAAAAATTCACCCATTAAACAAATAAACAAAAATCAGTGATGAAGACTTTTCATAATTAAGGCAAGATACCCAAAGATCTGCTATGTTCTGTTTCAGCCTTCACTGGAGCTGGCTTCCCAAACTAATCCAAGATCATGAGAGACTAATCAAAATCAACCTCAAATCAAGGTTGACTTTCTAGTGTGTGTACACACGGGCCATGTGCACACCATGGCTCAAGTGTGGTGAGAGAGAATGACTTAAGGTGGTTAATTCTCTCCTCCACTTTGTGGGTCCCAATGATCATGGCAAGTTCCTTTGCCCTCTGCCCCATCCTTCTGGCTCATGAACTACTATTTAATACTCCCTCTCTCCCCTGTCTCTCCCTTCCTCCTTCCCTTACTCCCTGCCCTGTGGGGGGGGGGGGGAACTACAGGTCAATGTTAGGTGTCTATTTCAATTGTTCCTTCTTTTAATTTTCAAGGCAAGGTCTCTCATTAAAGCTAAACCTGGAGTGTGCTGATTTAGAATTTAGTGAGTCTGACTGACCAACACCCCTGAGTATCCTCCCGTCTCTGCCTCCAGAGCATTGTGATTACAGGCACACGCCACCACGGGCAACATTTTATGCGAGTACAGGAGAGGAGAGATTTGTATTCAGTTTCCCACGCCCGAAATGCCAGTACAGCAAGCAAGCACTTTACCAACTGAACCATTTTCCAGGACCCAAATTTTTTAAATGAATTTTTCTTCAAAGCAAAGATCCCTATAAATCAAACATTCTGAAGACCCAAGGACTTACTGAAGAACAAAACAAAAAAAAAACCCTTTTAAAGGTTTATAAAAACCAAACTTCAGGAAGTCAGCAGTTTGCCTGGCAACTTCTACCCTTCTGCATCCAAGTACCACTAGGCTATAATTTAGTCTAAATTTTCCTAGGCTGTCAAAGTACTATGTCAAAGAGCTATGAAACTGTGTTAAAATATACCCACTCACCCAAAACACTAAAAGGAAAATAAATATCTTATTTTGTCCTTTCTGCTGGCTGAATCTCATCAAAATATTTAATTTAAGACTGCAAATGTGAACACTTATTTGCTCATCAGGGGGGTGCCTCACGATCACTAGTAATTATGCAGAAGCTATATCTTCTTTATGAGAGATTGGCTATTAGTTCATTTTCGAGCATATACATTAGTGACAAATATCAGCTGTGCCTATCAGGGGTTATGTCCAACAAATGATTGTTATTTAAAGACTCGCTTTAGCTTCTTAGGAGCACTTCAGAAGAGAAAGCCATGTTTATACTAATGCACTTCCCCATCCAAGTACAACTGAGATTGGCCAGGCCAATCTGGACTTACGTATTAAATTTGCTTGGTTGTAGCATCTAGCCTGCCCCAAACACGGCTCAGGCATTGCTGTGTCAGATTCAGTGCTGAGGTTTCGATTTACCGTGTTTTAGGAATGAGCCTATATTACAGTCACGAGCTCCTGGCTCTCTGTCTGGGGACAAGGCCTCCAGTATTACTTTCCATACATGTGCAGCTACTTTCCTCTGTGAACCAGAATTTCAAGAGGATATAGATGTGCAATTCGAAGGCATCCATCCATAGTGTGAGTGTGAGCTTGTCAGTGTGGTTATATGGGAATATTTCCCTATTTTTTAATGACACCTACTGAAGTTTTATGATTGATGGGTTCATAATTTACATCAATAATTCAGTGAGTTTGGGGAAATAAGAGCAAATGTATTCAAAGTAATAGTAAATGAATATTCACAGTAGGGGAATATTTCTGGTCTCTGCATGGTAAGATATGATGGATTCTTTTAGTTAAATTTTTATTGACACATTCAATGTGCATAGTGATGGGTTTCATAAAGACAATTTCTTCCAAGTTTATCAGCTAGGTATTTTTGAGCAAATTCATCCCATATATCCTTTCCTTCCCCCTTCCCACCTCATAATGTGCAATCTTTTTTAATATCTTAATTAATTCTTCGAGTGTATTATACAATGCATCTAAATCATATTCACCCCTAATCCTTCCCAATCTGCCTCCACCTCCCTACCTTCCCAACTTTATCCAATGATTGACATTCTTACTTATCTTAAATGGAAAGGGGTTGTTCATATTTATATTACCAGGGGAAAGTGTGTAGTTTTCAATTTTCTAAGACTTTAAGTCAAGAAATGATTTCAATGTTAAAATTTTGTGAACTTTTAAAGATTAAGGTGTTCTAAAGTCTGGTAGACAGTACAGAACCCATGCCATTGAGGGGAGCTGGGATCCTGGTCCTACCACTGACATCTTTGGGACTTTGAACTGGAAGCTCATGGAGATTCAGGATCCCACTCTGTGGTATGGAATGAATAAATTATACAGAACTATGAGCAGGTAGCTGGGGGAATAGCTTAGTGGGGAAAGCGGTTTTCATGTAAGCGTGAGGATCTGAGTTCAATCTCTAGACTCCCCAAATTCAAAACAATGTTGGGCATAGTAATATACACTTATAACCTTAACACTGGGAAAGAGACAGGTAAACATACATGCATATGCACACACAAACACATGCATCCCACATACATGCATGTGCATCCCACACACACACATGCACCCATGCATATGAACATACATAAATGTGTTTATACAGCTAGGGGTGTATGCAAGAAATGCTATAGACACCAAGCTGGTCTGAATACAGGGTGATGAAGTTAGTGAAATTGCCTCTTATAGGGAAGGAAGTGCATTTGATTATTTTTTCCCTTGTGTTACAGCAGTCCCCTACCCCACTTACCATGAATTAATAGGAAGTTCGCTATTAACCTCCTATGTCTATGAAATAGGCACATATTGATACATTGCATATAATGGTTATTGAAACTCAAAGTTATCCTGGAAATTATAATTATGTGTCACAAAAAAATAGTTCTGTGATGTCCACCTCATAAAATTATTTTTAAAGGAAAGTCACTATAAGCATATTTATATTTTAATTAATCAAACCAGCTTTATACAAAGGAAATTAAATTTCATACTAATTGGACTCAAGTGTCTCTAATTTCCAACCTTAAGTCTAATTATAATGATGCCATTTATCACAGATACCACAGGCCAAGCACCAACAGATGCTATTAATTTTCATCTTCATCACAGCCTAATGAAGTAGGTGTTCTTACTCAATGATGCCCCATTTAACAGACATAATGAATATCTGAGAAGTGTCACTATGAGGCCCAAGGCCAGAGCTGAAAAGTCAACAGAGCCAGTGCAATGACAAGAAGCATCACGACCTTGCCAGGTTCTCCTCACCCTGCTAATCTATGATTCACAGCACTTCAGGCCTCAGTGTCTTCCTTATATTGTGACAGTAACAACAGGACCAAGTCTATGAGTCCTGAGGACTTAAGATGCTAACACTTCAATCCATGTAAGGAGTCTGCAAAGGATGTCTGCGCATTGTCAATGATCTATAGCATCAGGTAAAGCTTGGGAGGAGGTCTTGCTTGTATGTATACTTAACTGTATAGAATCTCACTATTGACTGGGTGTCATTAACAAACAAGAACTGGAGAAAGCATCTCCCTTCATCTGAGTCACAGTGTTAACAAAGGCTGAAGCTGACCTGTCCCTGGGCTTCTGACCCTAAACGCTGCCTTCAGTCTCAGCAAACCGTCTAAGTGATAACACCACAGGCTTCTGTTAATCCACCTCAACCTAGCGTTGCCCTTCTTATACCCTAGAAATGCCCCATGCACCAACTGTTAGGTTGTAACATACATAAACTCATCAAGACAGAAGCTCAAAACTCTGAGTTGGAGGCTATGGTGTTTCATGCTCTAGAGAACGAGTCCCATCAACCACAAGAGGCTGTTTTTAATGACTGGTGGTATCACCACCGGAAGTGTGCTCATTGATAGGTTTTTTTTTTTTTATCAACTTGACATAAACGAGAGTTATCTGGGTAGAGGGAACCACAATAGAGAAAATTCATCCATCAGATTGGCCTGTGGGCAAGTCTGTGGGTTATTTTCTTGGTTGATGATTGACATAGAAAGTCCCAGCCCATTGTGGGTGTTGCCATCCCTAGGCAAGTGAATCTGAATCATGTAAGAAACCAGGCTAAGAAATCCATGAAGAACATGCCAGTAAATACTATTTTCCAAGCTTTCTGCTTCAGTTCCTGCCTTGAGTTCCCACCCTGTCATCTCTTGGTGATAAACTATGACATGGATATATTTTGGCCATGGTGTGCTCTTAACACAGCAATAGAAACCTAACTAGAATAGTCAGAGTGTAACCAGAAACTTGAGAATAAACCATTTTTTGAAATATTAAATTATAGACCCCTGTAGTGGTTTGAATGAGAAAGGCCCCATACACACATGTTTGCGTACTTGGTCCCCAGTTGATGGAACGGTTTGGGAAGGACTAGGAGGTGTATCCTAGTTGGAGGAGGTATGTCCCTGGGGGAGGACTTTGAGGTTTCAAAAGCCCTCACCATTCCTTCCCAGTTAGCTCTCCCTGCCTCCTACTTATAGGACAAAAATAGAGACTCTCAGCTACTGCTCTGGCACCATGCTTGCCTGCTGCCTTCCACCTGGTCATGATGGTCATGGACTCACCCTCTAAAACTGGAAGCCCCCAATAAACTCTTCTGTAAGTTGCCTTGGCTGTGGTGTTTTGTCATGGCAATAGGAAGTAACTAAGATAACATCAAAATACCAGTCCCTAGACACATGAATTCCCTCCGTACCATGATGGGGAACATTTTGTTGGCTTAGGGCTGTTTCTTTTTAAAGAGTGTTTTTGTATTGTTACACAGGATTTTGGCCTGTGTTGGAATTCAGTGTTTGATGGGGTTCTACCTTGGATTGTCACAAAATTATTCAAAGGAATGAAAACCAGATAAAATGAAAGCTGGGGTGATAGCTCGGTGGGTAAGAGCACTCTGTGCAAACATGAGGACCTGAAGTCAGGTCCGCAGGGTGCATATAATAGACCTACTATGGGTCCATTCTTGTAACCCCAGTGCTGATATGGGGTAAGACAGAAGGACCACTTAGGCTTGGCAGCCACCAGCCTAGGCTCAAACAAACAAACAAAACAATAACAAAAACAAAATCTACTGTGAGCTACTGGTTCAGTTAGAAATCCTATCTCAAGGGAATGAAGTAGAGAGCAACAGAAAAAAGACTTCCACACATAAGTGTATTAACCAGTGTGTGTGTATGTGTGTGTGTGCGTGCACATATACACGTGCATGCATGTGCACATAGACACACACACAATAAAATGATACTTAAAGTGATCATGTCTGACCCTGGGCACCATGTTTATGTCTCACACATATGTCCAGCCTGAACATGGAGGATGGACGAACATTTAACATCATTGCACCCATAGAAACAATAGTTGCATCCCACTGGAACTGCTGAGATGAATTGAAGAGGCTCGAGAGAACAGAGACAAGATAAGGTGTCATGCATGTACACCCCCACTCCTGACACCATCGAGTGCTCCCAACCAACTCCTCCTTGCTTGAGAATCATTCTCAGAGCTGCAAGGCAGGATGTGGCTTTACTTTTTTTTTTTTTTGTTATCTGTTTTCCTCTGTAATTAAGAAAATCAGTTGGATTTGTCACAACGTGGCCTCTTTTTTCCTACACTAGTGTTTCCATATATATAAATTCTTCTTTTATTTTTGGTTTGACTTATAAAATCCATGTTTTACATACTTAATTTTTCTTTTTACAAATGAAGTAATGAAAAAAAAAGTATAGGAAGAAATCCTATTTAAAAAATAGGATCCAAAGGGATGACACACTATTTAAGCAAGAAGGAGAACACCCATGGGACAGAGAATGAGCCTAAAGGCTTTCAAGGAACTTCATTTGTAAAAAGAAAAATTAAGTATGGCTTTACTTTTCATTTCTATTATTTCCTCTCTCTCCTCTCTTCCTCCTTACTTCCCAAAGAAATGAATTATGCATCTTGTGTTTATCATTAAAGAAAGAAAATTCAATCAAATGCATCCCCAGCTCATCATGCTTGGGTTTATTTACTCTGCACTCACTGTTGACTATTGATAGTCTTATCAGGGAAAATAGAAATATTAGACGCGGCTGTTAGTGGACAAAACAGCTTTAACCCAGCCTGAAATCAATCAATTAAGTGATTAGCAGGCCTGTGTAGCTGCTATATACCTTCCCTTCAGCCCTACAAAGGCTGACTTTTAAGACATATAATTCACTGGGATAATTATATTGATAGCATGATGTAACCACTACATTTCTTATTCTAGAACATTTCCATGGCCTCTAAAAGACATCCCAAACACATTAGTAGTCACTTCCCATTTTCTTTTACTTCCAGACTTTGACAAACATTGATCTATTTTCTCCCTTGGAATTTACCTATTCTGGATATTGTTTGTCAGCTAAATTAAAAAAAATAAAAACCTCTTCTTTTGTGTCTGACTTCTTAACAGGATGTTTCCAAGAGGCACACATTGTTCTGGCATCTATCCATACTTCACTCCTTGTTACGGCTAGAAAATATCTTACATTGTGGACAGACCATAACTTATTCACTCTTCATTTGGTGGACTGGCTGATTTTCACACTTTTGACCTTTATTTGAGAAGATATACATCTCTCTTCTAGGCAGTCACAGCACCACATTGTTGATTAACATTGCAAGTGGTCAAAGGGAATGCAGTAGGCATGCCAGAGCAATGCAGGTTCCGTTGGACCCGAAACCCACTCAAAACATCAGGATTCCAGCTTGTTACAGGATGACATGTGTCCAACTCCAAAAGAAACTATTCATATCCAGAATTTCATCATTTTTATGATAGCTTTCTGATAGAATTTGTATCTGCGTCACCAGGGAAGAAACATAAGTTAAGAGACATTATTCATCCAAGTCTCAATTCAAATCAGTCAGGGCTTGTTCAGTGTCTAATAGATACTGGGAATAAGTGAGGAAGCTAAATTATTATGGGGTTTAGGGTGACGTTTTGTTTTGCTATAATTCCAAATTGAAATTTCATAATAGCACATGGAACTCTAATATATTCTGTCCAGATTGAACTATCAGAAGATAAGAAAGAACTTTTCTCAATATATTGAGAATAAACTATAGACACCATGTCTATGCACCCTGAATACTGATGCCGTTGTGTCCTAAAACCAGATTTTCTCTGACTTAACCACTCAGTGCTAAAACTCAGAAACTGTAACCACAACTTGGTATTGGGATCTGGGCTCACTCTGTGTTCCGGGTTCTTCCATTGTCCCGACACCAGCCCATTAAACTACTTCCCTCTTGTAATCCAGTCTAGAATTGCACCACATTTAGTTATCATGTGTCTCTTTAACCTTGACCTCAAAGGGTTCATCCTCAAAGGGTTCCTCCATTTCACATGCTGCCTCGCTCTGACCTCTGTAAAGAACCCAGTCCAGTTTTATAGGATGTTGTGCTGAAATCCATTCCTGGGGAGATGCCTGTGTTTTCAGTGGGGTTATCATGGAAGGTTCTTCCCTCAATGCAGTGTGTATTCACTGCTTTTAAATGCTTCTCAAACAACTTTAGTAAAAATATTTACGTATAATGTCAGAAGACAGTCTTTCAAATCTATTTTCAGATTTAAGATTGATCTAAATGATCATTATACTAAACAAGGGAAGCTTGGTTGCAACGTAGAAGAACAAATTAAAGTATATATAGCTTATCACCACCATCATAGTCATCATCATCATCTTTGCCTTCATCATCAACAAAAACACAACAGTGTCATTTAATTTTCACATTTTCCTGGCTCTAAACATTTTGAACAGTTTAGCCAGTTGAAAGATAGGAATATGCAAGTCAGTGACTAATAGGAAAAGCGTGGGTACATGAGGCCATTTAACTGCAAGGATTGTTTAACTTTAAGGCATCTTCTGTTGATGGGGAGTAATTGCTTTGTTCTCCTCTCTCGTTCCTTCTACCTCAATTCATACAATAAACGCCTCCATCAGAGGCATCAAGCAACAGGGGCAGATCCTCAGAGATGCTGCAGGATAATGGTGTGCATTCGCCATTCGCAGTAAACAGTTATAATCTCATTTCATCCCAATGATGCTATTAGTAGAGATGAAACACCAGCATCCCCAACTGCTCTGATGTCTCTCATATTTCTCTCATTTAGGAACCAGCTGCTGGAGGATCTTTGTGAGCTGAACAACTGATGCATTACGGGGAAATTATGTTTTTAATCAATCATCTGCCTAAAGCCATGAAAACTAGTATCTGGCTATGGTTACCTAGACATAATACCGTTTAGAAACTCTTTTTGTGTCACAAAACACCTGGTAATCTTTATGGGTTTTCTTGTAATGATTTGACTTTTAAAAAAAGAGAGGAGAATAAAAACAAATGTGCCTCAGGGGCTGGGAAGATGGCTCAGTGGGTAAAGGTGCTTGTGGTGCAGGCATAACAAGCTGAATTTGAATTCCCAGGATCTACATAAATCCAGATGATTCACTCCTGTTGTGGGAGGAGAGGTGAGAAAAGAGGAATCCTGGGAATTCGTGGGCCAGTGATTTTGGCATAGACAGCAGTAAGCAACAAGTGACCCTCCCTGTGAAAAGGCATGAGGCAAAGACAGGTACACAGGTTGTCTTCTGACTTCCACAGCTGTGCAGTAGCATGTGCATGCCCACGTTCAAATAAGTGAATATGCATGCAGATGTGCACATGTACACAGGTTTCCTAAGGACCCAGAGAGGCTAGAAATAAGAGCAAATAGAAAAAAGATAGACCAAACACAGTGTGAGAATAATAAAGATATGGTAAGGGTCTCTTAATAAATCAAAATGAATAAATAAATTTCAAGACAAGAATAATTAATAGAGACATACATTTTATAGTGATTAAAGGGTCAGTTTATCAGATCATGCTACAATGTAATGCATATGTGACCTTCAAAAGCAACACAAAGGAAAGAGTCAAACAAGGAAAACATGAATGAAAGAAAGAAAATATGGATGAATTAATGAATGAATGAGGCTGAAAATATAAAGATGAAAGAAAATTAAGTACAGAAATTGAAGAAACGGAAAATATTTAAATAATAGAAAATATAGCAAAGACAGAGAATAGCTCTTTGCATAAGATGGCAACACTAATAATCTCTCAGTAAGACTGATTTGACTTTAAAATATAGTGTGTATGTGTGTGTGTGCACATGTGTGTGCCAGTGACCACAGTGGTCAGGAGAAGGCTTTAGATTCCCTGGAGCTGGAGTTACAGGGAGTTGTGAGCTTCCTGACATGGGCTCTAAGAACTGAAGTCTGGTCTTCTTCAATAGGAGCAAGCACACGTACCCACTGAGCCATGTCAATAGCTGTTTCTTACTTGAAAAGTGATTATAGAAACTGGACCAGTATGAATAATAGAGAATGTGGGATTTATCACAGGTGCTTGACCTCCAGTGGAAGGATGTGGCTAAACAATCAAATGAAGCCATTTGTCATAATTAGGGTTACTATTGCTGCGACAGAACACCATAACCAAGGCAACTTATAAATTAAAGAAATTAATTTGGGGCTTGCTTACCATTTTAGAGGGCTAATCCATGAATATCATGATAGCAAGCACCACAGCAGACAGGCAAAAATGGTGCTGGAGAAGCAGCTGAGAGCTCACATCTGATCTGCAAGTTGCAAGCTGAGAGGGGCCTGGCATGCGCTTTTATTTTTTTAAAATATTTATTTATTTATTATGAATACAATATTCTGTTTGCTAGAAGAGGACACCAGGCCTCATTACAGATGGTTGTGAGCCACCATGTGGTTGCTGGGAATCGAACTCGGGTCCTTTGGAAGAGCACGCAATGCTCTTAACCGCTGAGCCATCTCTCCAGCCCCCCTGGCATGCGCTTTTAAAATCTCAAATCAAAACAAGACCACACCTCCTAATCCTTCCCAAACAGTTCCACTAACTGGGGACCAAGCTTTTAAACATGGCCCCTATGGGGCCATTCTCATTCAAACCACATCATTGTTTTAGTGTCTGGGGCCTACAAAGTTATCAGTCAGAAACTAACCTGGACCTTTAATTGGAGAACCCAAGGACACAGTAGAACTCTAGAGAACCAGATGCAATGCAAGGAAGGATCACAAATAATAACACTGTGTCTATGACCACCTCTGAGCAGCCAACATCAATGTCCTCCATGAAGTCCTGGTACATATGTCTCCAGCTGCAAAACACCTTGACCAGGATTGGCATCCATGAGAGATGAGGATAAAGTTTTCAGGAAGAATATTGATTTGCCCACCATACCTCCAAATTGAATTGCACACAACCACTGGACCCATTTTTTTCGTTCAGAGACATTGTTCTTTGTACAGGTTCCAGCTTCATTATGCCCTCAAAATACCATTCTTTTTTATTCTTGTCATCAGGAATTTATGGCCCAAAATTCTTCACCATGATGAGATTTTTTGCAGATAGTAATTACGAGAAAGGGACCTGTAATTGAGCTTCTTCCTTATCTGTCTATGGAAGGAGAACAGAGCCTGCAGAATTATATCTTCATTATTACATTACTCATGCAACTCAACATGTATTGAAGTCCGTCATGAATTAGGTGAGCAAGGGCCTGATCAAAGAGTTCTACGTAATCTTTCCATTTGCCTCTATGTTCCTTGTTGGTAAAGATCAAAAAGTTCAGCATGAAATACAGAGATGCCTTCTCTGAGTCTGCCTGAGATTGTAATGACAGGATTTCAGTCTGAGTTGCAAGATTTGTGGTCCTGTAAAAATAGTTTTCGGATTTTGATGAACTCTCTCCCTCTCCCTCTCCCTCTCCCTCTCCCTCTCCTTCTCTTTCTCTCCTTTCCTTTCCCCCTCCCTCACTGTTCAGGTGATTCTGTGGAGGGTCATGAACCTCATAAGCAGGTGGGTTAGCCTTTGCCCTTGCCTACAAACTGGCTGACATCAGTTTCCTGTCAGGCAGTTTCCTTTTTCATCATACCTGATAGGGATATTATTTCTGACTCCAGATAGACCTAGAACACTAGCCACCTGCTGATGGTGTCTACCAACACACTTCATGTCCTTAGGCAGAAGTAACATGTGTGCCAGTGTTCAAGCAGAAAGCTAAAGAAATCCTCTCAAGGGAAGTGCTAACTACTTCTTGGCTATGGAGTCCCAAAGCCGCCAGCTGAAGAACAACTTGTCACAGATGAGAAGCATCCAGAGAATTCCAGGAGGAGGGAAAGCTCACACAAGGTGGGCAGTTATGCAAACACTCTCCAGGGGAAGCTACAAGAAAGAGTCAATGAACCTCTCTTGCCCTAGAATTAATTACAATGCTAAAGCCTGACAGCTTGATTTTATATTACAGCTTTCTTCAATTAAATCTCTATTTCTTTCCATCTTACTTCGTGTCATCCCACTAATTGGTTTCAGCCTCTCCTTTTACCAGTTGCCACCACTGCGCTCTTTTTTTTAATGCACTCTACTAAAAGAAAATTGAAAATGTAATTTGACTCCTATCTCATATTGCTTCATTGTTTTCTGGGGAGATGGGTGCCAGAGAGGGTAGAGGGGAGATAATTGATCAACAAAGCCCAAAGACACCCACAATAGAATTAGATGTTTTGCAGTGTGCTGGAGGATGCTTGCTGGGCCAGGATGTACCTAGCATTCCAAGTTCTTCTTTATTTGGCCAAGGAATTCTGGGTACACTCACTATGCTCCAAACCCTATTGCAGATGCTTCAATGTCTGCATTGGACCACCGAGTATCTCAAGAGCATCCCTGACTTCACCAATGAGGGCAGAACTACCGTTCACTGAAAGAAAGCAAAAACCTACGCTTCTGGTGACCTTTCCCTCAGAGAGCTCACCCTGTCACATAAGCAATCGGTTACTAAGTTCACTTCAATCACGTGAACTTGCTAATAACAATTAGCCCCCAATTACCGTGTGCAGATTCACCGCTGAGTACAGCGGTTGCAGCAGTTCTGACAGATGAAGAAACTGAGGCAGAGCTCTGAGTGGCTGTTGGGTAGAACCGGGGTTTGAACTGGACAGCCAGCACCAGACCACACACCTTTAACAACTACTTCCTTCTGCGCCTTGTCTATGAATGCAGAGTTTAGGGATACCGGCTTCGGGTAGGATTCTTCAAGAGTTGCTGTGGCCTCACATTCTCATTGACGCCATTCTTCTTTTCCTCTGCTACAAGCTTTCTTCCCAATTATACAAAGAAAAATTCGTGGAAGGGTCGTCACATTTGACAAATAATCAGGTTGCTGTGTGCCGAACACATTTATTGTGTGGGAAAAGATACGAACCCTGGTTCACTTTCTCAATTCCAAGGCAGAGAATTGTTAGAAGAAAATGTGGTTCTGAGGATGAAACCATAGTTTGTATTGATTTTAGTAAGGCGGGCAGTTGAAAACATCTTTAATTACCTGGTCCCAGGGGTTCTGTTAGACAGAGCTGGTCGTTTCTTTGCTGGATGCTTTCTCAGTTTGTTTCTATTGATGGTGGGATGATCAACAGGTAAATGTGGTCCTAAGTAATAAATAATGCTTGTTTAGGGGATTCAATAATTCAGGATAATAAAATACTTTAACTGCCTGTATCATTAATATCAGTCATTCTCCATTGCTCCTCAAGGATACTGGGCAATGCCTAGGCTGATGGTCTCAGCTGGGACGAAGAAACCGAGAGTGCAGGGTTGCTCCTTAGCACCGTGCAGTGCTCAATACTATTTTTATTCGTTACTGTCCTCATTGTCATTATACACCTAACAAGGGGTATTTTAGGGAGAAAAGGTTTATCTTGGCTTACAGGTTGAGGAAATCATCCCATCAAGCTGGGAGGAACATGGCGGCGGGTGGGGAAGGCTTGTTGACAAGCACTGGTCACGTGGTACAATCGAGAAGCAGAGAGAGACGAACGCTGGTGTTTAGCGTTCTTTCCTGTCTATGCAAACCAGGGCCCCAACCAATGGGATGGCGCTGCCCACATTGAGAGTGGGTCTCCCAGCATCAGCTAACCTCATCTGGAAAATCAGATCGGCCCAAGGGTGTTTTTCATGGTTACCCTAGATATCAAGTCCATAATCCCAGTTTAACCATCACGTCAGTCCTCACAAAACAAGGACTGGATTCAAAATGTCAGTGGTGGGCTGGAGAGATGTTTCAGTGGTAAAGAGCACATGTCGTTCTTAGAGAGGACCCAGGTTCAGTTCTCAGCACCCACATGGTAGATCGTGACAACTGGTAACTCCAGTTCTAGGGAACCCAACACCCTCTTCTGAATGCCAAGAGGAGCAAGCACACACACGGTACACACACATGGTACATATGCATACAGACAAAATGCCCATACACATAAAATAAGATAAATTACTCCATAATGTTTTTTGATGTATTGGTAGTACCAAGGCTAAGAAATTCCAATTTATAACTGTACCAACAAAAGGCAAATAGTAATAAGAAAGTAAGTAGTGTTTTCATGACCCAGAAAATAGTTCACAATAATAGCTTGATCTTGGTGTCTGTATGGAGCAATACCGAAACTTTGGAATGAATTATAATAGTTTATTACTTTAAAACAATGCTAGGGTTATCATCATTGTAGGAAACTTTCCTAGACCTGGTCATTTTGAGCAGATATTCTAGCACAACAAGAGTGTACATCCGGGACTCTGGAAATTCTGGGATAATGTGTGATCTTAGCATTAGCATACCAAACTTGCTCTTCTACCTTAAGACAAGTGGATTCTCAAGCAGCAGTGACATCCACAATTATCATTGTGGCTTTGGACAGGTCTTTTAAGCCTCATGCTTTACAATGGAAATAATAGAAAAATATTTGGGACATTAAGGTAATGGTATCTAGTAAACCACATTAGCCTCTTATTAAATGTAGCATGCTATCTGGAAGAAGCTTTTACTAGGACATCTATTATTGTAAGAGAAAATAGACACCTCAAACGGCCATAGGAAATTGCCCAATAATGTTGAGATGCTTAATAACAAGACCTAAAATAGTTATGCCTTAGTCAATTCAATCCAAGACTTAGCCATTTCTTCTAATCAAGCAAAATTACATGAATTAGATGCTCTTGATAAAATCCAGGAAGTGGATGATGGTTATTGCATCTGGGGCTGTCTCCATTACCAATGCTGCACAGCTAAGAGATGAAAAGCCAGCTCAATAAACTCTAAATGAGATCAGAACAAACAGAAATAGATATAGGAATAGGAGACAGTAAAGCATAGAAAGCCATCTTCAATTCAGGAAACCCAACGGGAAGAAAGGAAATATTTACTTCATGAATCATGGGAGAGCATTCTTCTCTATGGGTTCTGTTGTATGAACTCAGTTCGTATGTTCTGTTGCATGAATTTGGTTCGAGCGTTCTATTGTATGAATTCATCTCAAACAGTAATAAAATAAAAGGAACGTATTTTGCTAAAGCAAAGCCTTATTGAATAGCTAAAGGCATGGAAATAGGACAAACGGGGTGTGTGTGTATCTATGTGTGCATGTATGTTGTGTGTGTGTGTGTGTGTGTGTGTGTGTGTGTGTGTGTGTGTGTAAGCCAGAGCTCAAGCGGGGTGTCTTTCTCAGTTTTCTCCATCTGACTTTTTGTGACAGGTATTCTCACTTTTGCCAGGAACTCATCAAATCAGCTAAGCTGACTGGACTACAAGCTCTAGGAATCTGTCTCCACCTCCCCAGATGTGAGTTTTCAAGCATACCCTTGACATTTGTAACGTGGGTTATGGGGAACGAGCTCAGGTCCTCATGTTTGTACAGAAACCACTATACTGGCTGGACTATCATCCCAGCTCAAAAGGACAAAATGACTTTTTTCAAGCAATACCCAAAAGAATAACTTTGATGGCATAATTTGATTTGGCTAGCTCACCTCTCTCGTGCTCACGTCTGCATTTATCCTCTCCTGTGGTACACTCAAACCCCAAATCAGCAGAACTCCACAGACAGCAAGTATTCAGACCTTCCATGTGCCATTTCCAGCCACCCTGTCCCTTTGTCTCCTCAGTGACTTTTCTACAAAATTTCCTCTCTGCCCCCCCCCCCCGTCTGTCTGTCTCTCTCTAGCTGTCCTTATTTTTCCTTTTCTGCAGAAACCTTCCCCCCACTTCCCCAGCTGGATCTGGATCCTAGCCAACTCAGCAGCTGCCCCGGGAGCCTCCCTGGCTTCCCCAGATGGAGGGATGTCCTTCCTCACCTTTTGTCCCCATGCTCCATCTGGGCATTTCTACAGACACATTTTGATTGTATTCTAGATAAATCTGTCCACAGCACATCTTCTCACCCAACATCACAATTTATTAGGAAAGGGAGGAGAGAGGCAGGCAACCCTTATTTTTATTATCCACAGAGCAGGGGCTGTAGACCGAGGTTCACTCTTCCACTTACTGCAAACTCTGAGAAGTCAGAATTCCCCTTTGACAGTAAGGGAAACTGAGGTTCAAGGAAGTCTATTATTCGTTCTCAACTCCTTATGATCATGGCCCCTCTAATAGAACTGGGTATTATGGATAGAACTCAGAGAATATAAAATGGCGTGTTGCTAATTATAGCCTGTCTGGACACTTGTAGACTTGATACCAAGAAAGTAAATTCCACAGGGTGATCTTAGCATCGGTAAGTGGAAGGCAAAGAGTCCAACTACTTCTGGCATTCCTGGAGCCTTCCCTCAGGCCACCAGATGAGCCCTAGGCTGGTGAACAAATTTACCCAGGCCTCAACTTCCTGCCTCCCCTTCTCAGAAGCAGGTTCACTCGACAGGCCCATATGCTGGGCCATCTTCATGGCATGTGCGTAATTATGACAGGCTCTAGCATTTGTGACCGTGCTTTTGTAAACAGCCTTAGACTCACACTATTCTTTTAGGATTGCATTTATACCAAATGCAGCTGTGATCATGGGAGATATCTTTGCCCCACTTCGTCCCGCCTCTCCACTGTCACTCTCCCCTGACTGCCCCCGCGCCAGCCCCATTGGCCTCTTGGTCACCCCACAAATGCACTGAGCATTCTTGAGCCTGGGTCTCTGCAGGGGTCATTCCCTCTGTGAGAATGTTATTCCCTTGCACAGCCATGTGGCCAGATTGACTTCACCCTGCTCAGGCATTAGCTCACCTGATGAGGACCTTCAGGGCACCCACTTCCTTCTCATACCGCCACATCCCCCATAAACCCGAGCCCCTGCACCCAGCCTGTTTAATTCTACATAGTTTTCTAACTTTACCTTGTCTTTCTTTCCTCCCTCCATCCACTTACTCCCTCTGAGAGCAAGAATCCTTCTATCTCTTTTGACATCCCTTTCCTAAATGTGTAGAAGGTGTCCCCAAAATAGCTGTTGATGACATAAACCCTCTTAGTGTAACTCCTCAGCTTGGGACGTTCCCCTCACAGCAGGTGTTAGTGAAAATGGTCTCCTCCTGAATCCACATTTGCCAAGAAGAGGTGGTGTCTTTCAGAGACAAGGAAGGGATTGGGGCTCTACCCCCAGGAACAGGATTCGGGCCCTTTTGAAAGAGCCCTATCGTAACAGACAGAAGCTGTATGTCCTTCTACCTTCTGACATCCACACAGCATTCACCCCTTTGGCTACATGTGTTGTTGTAAATTATCCAGCCTGTGGTATGTTACAGTAGCTTCAGACTATCTTAGAAATAGAAGCTAGGATGTGGTTTTGTATTAGTTTTTGGTCGCTGCTATGGAAAGTACGATGAGTCTGGTAGCTTTAAGACAGCACAGTTTCACTCCTGCTGTCCGGGGGTCAGAGTCTGGTGGGAGCTTATAGGGGCTAAAGTCCAGGCCACACTCTGCTGCGCTTACTCTGGTGACCCCCGGGTGAGACTTTTCATACTCAGGGGAATGGGCTGCTTTCCTGCAACTCAAGGCTCTATTGATCTCACCCAGTTAATTCTGGGTGATATTTTCATTTCATCATCCTTCATCTCATCAGCAAGATTCCTCTTGCAGTAAAAGGTCGATAGGATTTGGCAATCAGGGCATGGATATCCTTGGAGAATAGGATTTGGCAGTCGGCGCATGGATATCCTTGGGGAGGACACACTGTTGGCACCCCAGGCTATTCACATTAATCTTTAAAATTACTTGATTAATAATGGAATATTTACAGTACATAAGGAGGAACAAAAAGTAATTCCTTTTACCTAAATCAGAGGACAATACACTGCAGCATGTATGTGGAGGCCTCTCAGTATCCCGAGAAAGAGAACCTTGAAAATGCTGCATCCTGTCGACCTCTGCTTTTTTCCCTTCTCATTCCCCTTCAGAGCATCTGCTGTTCTGGGGCTGATGGGTGTGTAACCACAAGTATGTGGTTTCTGTCCCTACCATAGCAGATATACTATTGGTTTTGTGTGTTTTAAATTTTATATAAATAATACAATAATGTTCATCTCAAATTACACTCCTTAGCGTTACATAGATCTAGTCGAGGCTTCCATGAAATTCCAAGACCTTGAGCTTTCCATTTCCCATCTCGTGTGTGGTATCTGTTAACCTGCCATGGAACAACAGAGCACTGAGCACCCGGGAATGTGGGTCTCTGAAATAAATGGTCCCTTGAGCCCATTAGTCTCTCCAGCAATGACAGAGTCCTCATTCCCATGCATCCTTGCCAGTGCTTTGTCAGTCACCCTAAACTCATGTGTGCGATGGCTTGAGGATATTTTACAGATCTCTTGGCTACAGAGGTTTTCTCCTCGGAGAACGGTCTTTCATCCTATTTTCCTCATATTTCTATTGGATTTGCCTTCTATTTTTCTTTCAAATTAGGGTGTTATGCATCTAAGCCGGCCTCCAACTCACTGTGCAGCTGAAGATCTTGACCTTGCCTCTAAATTCCTGAATTCTGGAATTAGAAGTGGGCACTACCACACCCACTCTGTGCAGGACTAGGTCTCACACCTAAGGTTTTGTGTACGCCAGGCACCACAGTTTTTTTTTTTTTAATTTTATGTATGTGAATGTTTTGCCTGCATATATGTTTGTGTGCCATGTGCATTCCTGGTGCCCTTGAAGGTCAGAAGAGGTGTCAGGTCCCCTGTAACATGGACAGTTACAATCTGCCATGTAGGTGCTGGGAATTAAACACAGGTCCCTTGGAAGAACAAGTGCTCTTAACCACCGAGACATCTCTCTGGACCCTGAAATAGAAATTCTTCATATATTTTGCCTATTGATACTCGTGTATGTCACATAGATCTCAAAAGCTCTTGTATTTTCACACTTTTGCTGCCTCTCTGCACAGGAGTTACTAACTTTGATTGTACAACTTTATCACTTTTATCTGTGAACCATGCTTTTTCTATCACTAAAAAGAAACTGTACAAATCTGTCTACACCATTTTCATAAAGACACTGCCTGTCGCCTTCTGATAATTTCAGTCTTGTGTCTGATGTTAAATCCTTTGCATTATGCAAATTAGCTTTAGCATGATGGAAGGCTACTATTAATATTCTATAGGATAGCAACAGTGGTGTGATATAATGCTACCTTTTTCCAGATTAATGATTCACTATTGTACTAGGTTCACTTGTTGGGTCTAGTGTCTCCCTCCTGATTTAAAACTGCCTCTGTTAAGTACCAAGCTTGCACACAGACTGAGGTTCTGTATCCAGGCTGCCTGGCTCATTGCATGAACCTTTTTGAAAGCCTACAGTTGAAGCTGTACTGTTTCCTTCAAAGTGTGTTGTGGGCTTTGATGTGAAGAAAAAACCTTTAGGTGATGGAGAGGTGGCTCAGTGGTTAATCCACTGTTCTTTTTGTTTGTTTGTTTGTTTGTTTTTGGGGTTTTTTTTCGAGACAGGGTTTCTCTGTAGCTTTGGTGCCTGTCCTGGAACTAGCTCTTGTAGACCAGGCTGGCCTCGAACTCCCAGAGATCCGCCTGCCTCTGCCTCCCGAGTGCTAGGATTAAAGGTGTGTGCCACCACCGCCCGGCCCTAATCCACTGTTCTTGCAGAGAATTCAGGTTCAATTCCGAGCATCCATGTAGGGTGGTCCACCACTACCTAAAACACCAGCTTCTGATGTGCTCTACTGGTCTCTACAGGTATCTGCATACATGTTACACACACACACACACACACACACACACCACAAACTAAAAATAAATCTTTAAATAAAAGAAACCAAATTCTATCTGTCATCCCAACATTCTCCTTTGGAGAAACTTATTTCATATCTGTCTTGACACTTTCTATCCTTCCCTCTTATTCATTGATGTGGGAAGTCCTTCTGTATATATGTTGCTTTTATTGGTTGATGGATAAAGAAGCTGCTTTTGGTTAATGGCTTAATAGAACATATCCAGACTGGGAAAGATATATAGAGAGAGTAGAGAGTAGGCAGAGTCAAGGAGAAGCCATGTAGCTGCCACAGGAGACAGATGCCTTGAGCCCACCAAAACATTGCTGGTAGGCCACAACCTTGTGGTGATGCACAGATTAATGGAGATGGGTTAGTTTAGGATATAAGAGATAGATAGAAATATGCGTAAGCTATTGGCCAAACAGATTGCAAATAATATAGTTTCTGTGTGATTATTTTGGGTCCAAGCAGCCGGAAACAAACAAGCAGCCTTCGCCAATAACACGTGGCTTTGGGACCAGCTTGTCAAATTCTGTGAAGAGTAGTTAGCACTTTATATTGTTAGACTACCACTGAGGTTATCTAAGTAAGGTGTCTTCTTCAGAATGTCTGTGACCAGTGGAAGTTTAGATCTCTTTTGACTCCTTTCATTGATGCTTATATGAAGTTTAGTATGGTTTTTCAGTGTGTGTGTATGTTGCCTGTGTGTATATATGTTTATCATGTGTATGTATGTGTGTGGTACATGTGTTATATGTAGAGCATGTGGTATATGTGGGGGATACATGTGTATATGGTACATACATGCATGTGCACAGTTGTTTGGGTGCTCTCCTATGCATACTTATGGATGGATGCCATATTAGAAGGAGGATATTAGGTATCATGCTCTAACCCTCTCTGCCTTATTCCTTTAGAACAGGGTCTCTTGTTAAATCTGGAGGTCACTAGTTTATTGCTATAATGTCTGGCCAGCCTAATCCTCCTGTCTCTGTACTCCCCTTACTCAGCTCAGGGGTTACAGCTACACCATGTTCAATTGTTTTTGAATCTTGGTGTTGGAGACCTGAACTCGGGTCCTCAGGCTCACACAGCAAACATGGTTACTCACACAGACATTTCCCCAGCTTCAGAGTCTAGTTTTCAATTACATTTTCTAATAGTTCCTAGAACATAAAAATAGCATTAGTTTCTATAGTGATCCTCTGTCCATCAATTATTCACAACTGTTCTGTCTCCTCCCTGTCCCCACTTTGTCTTTTTTGATTCTCTCTAAATTTTTGTACCAGCAGAAATTTGACTGCAAATGATGGGGTTTTCACTTCTGTCTTTGTAATTCACTTAATTTCTTTTTTTCTTATTTTACTGCATGGACTTCATAGAAAGTATACAGAAGCAATGTAAGTTTGAGTCCCAACTTCAAAATGAACCTGCCTAATACCCCAGCTCTTTGGTTGATTTTTCTGTAGGTTTCAGTTAGCGAATTTAAGATGATGATTCTCCTTCCTACTCTTCGATTACTGTTTTACATAGAATAAATGAATGTTGAATTTTGAAAGAGAATGTGTTCTAGTTGACCTTGATATCAGGAGGGTGTACCTAGAAAATAGACTCTGAAATCAATATCTGACCCCTAATAAATGGTAGAATTCTTATTGAAGGCACAATTCTCACTCATACTTGGTGTCAGCAGCACTCCTGTATCTCCTAGACTTTAGGAATAGAGTGTAAAAACTACAATGAGCTTTAGTTTTGCTCGTGTGTGTGTATGTGTGTGTGTGCATGTGTGTGTGTTAAAGTTAAAACATATTTGAAAGTATTTGTTGATTCATTTTCAAACAGTTTTAAGCCTAACCCATGCCAAAGTAAACAATACCTATATTTTAAAAAGAAGAGGTGGAGAGATGGCTCAGTGGTTGAGAACAGGCGTTGTTCTTACAGAGGACCAGAATTCAATTCTCAGCACCTCACAACCACCTACAACTTCAGCTTCAGGGAACCCCAACCATCTGGCACTCGCACAAACACACACACACACACACACACACAACACAATTAAAGCTATACATCTAAAAATCAGCATATTCTCTAGATTCAATCCAAGTAGACTGCATACATATAAGATAATCCCATTTTCATGTATTACAGTACTTTAAATGTCTGTTTTAGAATTTATATTAGCATATTTTAATTATACATAACAATGGTTTCACGGAGACGTTTCATACATGTGTATACTGTATTTTGCTCCTACCCCTCCTCCTGTGCCCCCCTACTCCCTCTGACCTCCTTCATCTTCTGTAGTAGTCCTCTTTCACTTTCACTTGTTTTTGGTTGCCAATACATTCAATTAGAGTTCCGTATAGGAGCATGGCAGGTGGGTGTTTACAGGACCATGATAATTTACCCATGTCTACACTGCTGTAGGGAACATTTCTCTCCCTCCCCCAGTAACAGTTAACTACCTACCAATCCTCAATAGCCCCTTCCCACTCTGAGACCGAGTTCTGGTGGATACAACCTCTTGCGAGTCTTGTGGAGTTAGCTAGAGCTGTAGAGGCTTCAAGAGCATGCTGGTCATGTCCTGCCTAGAGGACAGCTCTCTGCGACATGCCAGTCCTTCTTCTGACTCTCCATTCTTACTACTTCTTCTGCCATGTATGTCCTTGAGCTGTAGAGGGTTCAGTAAAGCAGCTCCCTTTAGGGATAATCATTCAACAGTCACTTATCCTCAATGCTTTAATCAGTTACGTCTCTTCAATGGCAGCTACCCACTGCAATAAAAGGCTTCCTTGACCAACACAGCACAAACATGAAGAAAGCCACTTGACAGGCATATCATGTGTGTTTAGCATGTTATCTGTTGCTGCCTCACTAGAGCCTATGTCTTTTCAGCTATGAGTTTGAGAAACTTTGAATCCCTTCCTGTGGAATGGTCTTCAACTCCAATCAGCAAGTGATTAGTTATCTCCAAAACAGCCATGTATTCTTCCAATGGGCACAGCCTGCCTTGCCAGAAGATAGTGTAGCCTGCAGGGTCCACATCTGAGTAAGACTGTTGGTGACAGTTCTTCCCAAATAGTTTCTATAGCACTTTGCAGCATTGTAAATGCTAGCCAGTAGGAAGAAGCCTTCCAAATTTAGCTCCATGTTAGTTTCTCTATGTCTTGTAACCAAAGTGTATGGTGTCTTCATCAATAGGGACTTAACATCTAGTTCTAGTGGGTAGTCAACAGCAGCGGCAATAGCCTCTATTGTTTGGGAATTCTTAGAGGCCTCCCTTGCCAACAATACACAGGGAGGTAGCCCATCTCTAACAGTAGGATTTCCTTATGACTTCTGGCAGTGTTTGTTTTTGGAAAGACCTTGATACAGAGCCCAGCATATTCTCTAACTCGAGACAGTCATGTACCACCATGCCAAGCTTCTATTACAATCTCTCTTCAAGGGAAGCTAAATAGCCGAATAATAGATTGCCATCCTATAACTTTGTGTCTACTAAGATGATATTGTATGTGGAGGCCCAAAAATGTGAGCCTATTTCAAACTTCATCTGAAGGTCAGAGAGTTTAAGGTTGCTCAAAATTGTTGACAAGTATGGCTATACATCCTGACCTAGAGTGTGGTTACTTGGTTCTTTTGACATAAGATGGCACATACAGGTAGATCCACTCCACCCTGACCCAATGGTCAGGGTATTCAAGCATACTTCTGTTCCTTCTTTTGAAATAGGAGGTTTGACCTTGGGAGTGGCTGCCTTGTTCTAGGGTGGATTCACTGCCTAAACAAAAACTTTTTTTTCTCGTGGCTTGATGTCTCCAAGTATTGAAGCAAATAACTTTTCTAGTTGTCTTTTGTACTATGTTAAAACAGTCTTTTTGTCTCCTTCCCCCTGTTGTATTGGTGTATAAAAATGTATTGAAAATTAAATGCAAGTGGATTTCAATATTCACTGGATCTCCCTCCTGGTACTATCCTGTGTTTTCTGTTTTGTTATTTTCACTAACATCTTTGTTCTCTTCACTATTTTTCTAATCCCTATGCCCCTAGCCTGGTAAGTGATATTTTTGTCAAATCTGGTCTCCAACAATTGTAACCATCTTAATTTATGTCAATACACTCTGTGATGCACACAATGGTGAAAAAGCACACAATGATGCAGGCTTCACATAGTATTCTGGTTACTAGATGACACATGACCATGCGATTACACCACTTCTCTATCCACTAAGAGTCTTGCATAGTGCACTGTCTGGCTTTCTCTGCCTTTCCCTCCTTTCCCCAGGCTTTCATTTCTCCTTTTTCATGACTGTTAATGGGCAAGTGGCAACTGAACCTCTTAGCAGAGCTTTAGAAAGGAAGTGCCCAAACCCACAAAGACAGGAAGTGAATCAGCAATTGTCAGGGGCTGAGAGATGGACAAACAGAAATAAATAGGGAGTGATTGCTCATAAGTACAACATGCCTTTTGAGGGCCATGAACATGTTCTGGAATTCAGAAGCAATGATTTCTAACTCCGTAAAATACATGGAATTCTACAATTCAAGGGATGAATTTCATAATGTTACTTTTATAGCAACAGAAAAAAAGATAGAATGATGGATAGATAGATGATTGAGAGATGATAGATAGGCAATAGATAAATACCAGATAACAGATAATTAGAAAAGCCCAGGCTCAAATGACTCATTCAGCAAAACCAAAGTAGCCAAGGGCCTCCAAGCCCCAAGCGATTTTTCTCACCAGGAAGATCTTGGCTCCTGGGCTTCCTCAGGGTCATCTCTGTGACTTGCTGCATGAAAGAGATGTTGTCATGAAGAAGGGAAGGATGGGGGTGTCACTTGGAGCACTTTTAGCAAGAAGAAGGTATTTCTGCTTCGTGGCGTGGAGACAGAACACCAGCCAGACCCTCTGGGTTGACTCCTAACAGCAGGTGATGATCGCTAATTAGAGACAAAAGCATGCTGTGGTAATTTCAAAAGCAAAGAACACAGAGCCAAATGTTCACTGATAGTCACTCATCAAAAAAGAATGGATGGTCAAGCTGAACAACCCAGGGGCAGAGGCCACTAGCTGAGGGGTGAGTCTTAGACCTGTAGATGTCAAAGGAGAGCCCTTGCACGTATCAATGGACAGATTGGGCTGAAGAGCCTGCAGCTCTGAGGTTGAGTTAGAGATGGCTCTGCTTCCCTCTAGTTTTCAAATCCCAGTTCTATAAGATGCTGAGCACCTTTTTCTCTCCATCTGTGAAACAGTATTCGTCATCACCGAGGACCAGGTCTGATGATGTTTTAAAGGGGACTTTTAGGGCTGGGCTGATAGCAGTATAAACAAGGACAGATATTCCTGGTGCTAGAGAGGAAACCTCTTCTAAAGTATTCAGACTGCCCACGTATCCTGATCTACATGGAATCATTGCTAGAGTAATTATCACCTGACTCTAAGCTGGGAAATAAGCTTCTTTAACCAGTTTTTCTCAGCTGAGCAATGGCACAGTGCTGGCCTTAGGAAATAAGATTGCTTATCTACTAATAGAAGCTGCTATAATTAGTCAAAACTTGCTGCTTTTTTTCTGAAATCATTTCTCTGCATACATTTTTTTAAAGATACATTTATTTATTATGTATACAACTTTCTGCCTCCATGTATACCCAAACGCCAGAGGAGGGCGCCAGATCTCATTACAGATGGTTTGGAGCCACCATGTGGTTGCTGGGAATTGAACTCAGGACCTCTGGAAGAGCAGACGGCGCTCTTAACCACTGAGCCATCTCTCCAGCCCCTCTGCATACATTTTTTAACACAGCACAGCCATGGCTTTGGGGGGTTTATTTTGATTTCTCTATTAGCTGGATCAGTAATGAAGTGAATTGATTAGAGGGGGATTATATCAAGATCATGCAAATAACAGAGGGATCCTCTAGAACTTGCTGGCAAAAGCTTCCTAAAACACAAGTTCTCTACTGCAGCCACAGCCAGTCACAGTGAGGACGAGGGCCTTCTCCAACCAGGAGGCCCCTCTTCCAAGACTGGGCTACCTCTCCAAATTCAGCTCCCTGCTGTCTTCACCACCATCATCAGTCCTGCGTGGAGACATGTGTCCAAATTATAAAGTCTGTGAGTTTTTTGTTTGTTTGTTTGTTTGGTTCGGGTTTTTTTGTTTGTTTGTTTGTTTGTTTTTTTTTTTGGGACAGGGTGTCTCTGTAGCTTTGGAGCCTGTCCTGGAGCTAGCTCTTATAGACCAGGCTGGCCTCAAACTCACAGATACCTGCCTGCCTCTGCCTCCTGAGTGCTGGGATTAAAGGTGTGTGCCACCACCGCCCGGCAACCTGTTTTAAGAATAGTTTAAATGCCAATTTCTGGAATTCTATATTGGTTGTTTTCAGTTTATGGGAGAATTGTTAGAAACAATGCTTCTCTCCTGAATCAGAGCAAGTAGCAAACAAGGTAGGGAGACCAGAAGAGTGGCGTGCCGGACCTCTGGGCATGCTGAGTCCTCCCTCAGCTTTCTGAGACAAGAAGAGGGGCGTGCCGGACCTCTGGGCATGCTGAGTCCTCTCTCCACTTTCTGCCTTTACCTGACACGCAGATTCTGTGCAAAGGCACTTCTTCTCAAACTGCCCAGACTGAAGTCCAGCATTTAGAAGGTTCCACAAGTACATATATGAATTGTGGGTGGTGTGGGAAGAGGAGGCTGGCAAGGAAGGGAGGGAGAAATGACAAAGCGAGATGGGAGGCAAGAAAGGCTGCCTGCGGGCTAACTCACAAACTGCAGGCCCCCGGGCTTCCCTTTCACTCCGAAGCCTCTTCAACTCTATGGCTCACGACTAAGACTTGGTGGGTTCTGGCTTTCTCTCCTCCCAGCCCAGGATCCCTGACAGACCGGAGTGCAGCCTATACATTGTCAGTCAGACCTGCTGTGTGTAGCGAGAAGGGAGTGTGTTTCTTCTGTCAGCGAGACAGAGAATTTAGGACCATGGCAAGAAAAAATGCAATTCAGTGGAGGAGAAAACCCCATTACAAGTTCTCAGAGGAGAGAGGATCGTCCATCCTCCTTGGTTGTCAGAGGTTGCTGCTCCATGCTCACAGCTGCCACCTGAAGCTGTCTCTGAAGGCTGGAGGGACCCATGGCACAGTCAGTCTCGTTTTAATTGAAGAGTTAGAGGGATGGGATGGGCGATAACACCCTACTTCAACCTCCCCATGCAACCGTTTACTGTATCAGAGTAACAACCTCTAAATTGAGAGGAAGTCAGTTCCTTTCTAAAGACATCAGTCTCCCTGTAACCTCTTTGATGCTCATGCCTTTGCTCCGCAGGTAGTTCGACTTCTTAGACCTCTTATACCGCTACTGACCCAGTTAGCTTTTGTTACCTCCCCAAAGCTCAATGGCTTAACTAGAAGATTTGATTTGAGTTCCAACAAGAAATTAAAAAACAAAACATAAGACCAAATAGTGGTTTTATTTATTCCTTGATATTTGTTTTTTTTTAAAATTTCTCCAGAGACAGAGCACTGTGAAGGGGAACCCCCTTTCCAGACATAGGGTTCCATGCCCTCCCTAATGGGTTGTGGTGGAGTGGAAGCTGGGTCACAGGCAATTACTACTACTAATTAAAGTCTGTGAATAAATCTCTTTCTAAATGAAGGTGAGAGTATCCAAGGAAGTCTTTACAATAAAAACTTTCTACTCATTTACATTTAGATGTGAGTGGAAGGAAATGGGGGTATGATTGCACCCACATTGGTCATCTTGATACAATTTTGCTACTTAGAAATATTTGAAGCAAACACGTTGTTCATGTTCTTGCAATCTAGGTGTATCTTGGGTGAAGCAGACTGCCACCTGTCTTATGACTGTGACGGAAAGAATCACTGTAATTGGCACACATGGAAACCCAGGTGTCATGCCTTGTCACTTGCTTTGCTACCCAGAAGCCCCAGTCTCCCTGTACTTCAATTTACACTTGAGAGGGAAAAAAATGATCGGGACACATAACTGACCTCTCTGGCTGCTAGCAGTGGTAATGGCAGGGGGTGGGGGGGCTCTGAACTGCCAAGTCCACACGGTGAGTTTCCCAATGCAGCAGCAAAGCTGTCTGCGGAGCAAAAGCCTCCAGCTGAGCTGCCACCAACAGATGGCGGGGCTAGCTAGGGTCACCTGCATGGAGGGCAGAACAAGCAAGCTAGCACCAGCCTTGGGGATCGCCTCTGTTGGCCAGCTCACAAAGTCAGGGCGCCTGTAGGCTGGGGATAGGACACATTGCCAACACTTGCTGCAGCATTTGGTCACTTCTGCTGTTCTGGACCATGGGAATGGGGGCAGGGCAGGACGTGTCCAGGTGATGCCTGTTGTCATAGAGTAATTTTAAATGGCATCTCCTTTCAGCATGTTCTGGTCTGAGAGGTAAGATAACAGATCTCACTACCCACTGAGACTTTTCGTTTACTTTAGGGTCAGCTTCTGGTACCAAGCTATGTTTTGCTGTCTCAGTAAAGAATTTCCTTCCCTGCTCTCCCATCCAGGACATTAATAGATTCAGAGGAGCTGCTTATATGAGATGGAAACTTCCTCTGGGAATTATTTGAAAAGGATTAGATGGAATTGAAAACTTCTCCTTCTCACTGAAATGAAATGTCGCTTGGTAGCGCACTTGTGAGCATTAGAATAATCTCAGCTAAATGTGCCATGTTTTCGGAAAGACCATCTTACTTCATCTTTCCTGGACTGGTATTGTTATTATGGTCCTAATTCTGCAGTAACAGGTTTCTGTGATAAGTGGAAGATCCTGCTGATGAGGGAAAGAGCAAGGTTTGGAATTCAGGCAGCCTGGGTAAGCCCAGCGTTTGCCTCACATAAGGGGAAGGAGGGACAGTGACAGTCCCTGATGACATTCGCTGGTCATTAGCCTGACTCAGAGTCCCAATGTCTTTCGATTCAGATCCTTCAGTGGCTGTCTCTATCTCTGGACAGCTACATGACATTTATTCGTTTAAAGAGGAAGAACATCTATCTCAAGACAAATGATTCAAAAGTGAATCTATGAACTCAAATAACGTCTAAGCTAACATGCGCCGTCATTTTACATCACTCAGGTGTTGCCTATTAAATTACATCCAACTATCAATCATGATGCATTCATTTCAGGAATCTTTCAAATATACAAAAGGGGGTGTGTTAGTTAAAAACAAAACAAGACATAAAAACGAACAAACAAAAAATCATGTAGGTAAAATCAGGCTTCTGTTTGCTCTTGGTAACAACAGTGAGAAGCAAAACTGGAGCCTCTTCAGCATCCTGGGGATTAAATGATGTGTCTCCGCACCCTAGAATGCTTACTAATGAAATACAGCTGAATTCATTAAGGACAGTGGGCTTCGTGGCATCTGGCTTGTTCTAACCACTTCCCCACTATCTTGCCCCTCAGCACTCTTGACAAACTATAGAGTGCACTCCTGTCCTAGATGGAGACCCGAGAGAGCACAGTGGGCATGGTCTTACTCGGTTAGAGCTGCTGTAGCAGAATGTCTGAGTCTAGACAATTTATGAAGAACATTTCTCATTCTTCTGGAAGCTGAAGAGCACAAGCTAAGATTTTAGTGTGGGGTAAGTAGTTTATAGCTGTGTCCTTCCATGGTATAAGGAAGAAGGACAGGAGGGCTGGAGAGATGGCTCAGTGGTTAAGAGCATTGCCTGCTCTTCCAAAAGTCCTGAGTTCAATTCCCGGCAACCACATGGTGGCTCACAACCATCTGTAATGAGTTTTGGTGCCCTCTTCTGGCCTGCAGACATACACACAGACAGAATATTGTATACATAATAAATAAATAAATATTTTTTTTTAAAAAAAAAGGAAGGACAGGAGAAGATGAACCACTTCCACAAGCCCTCTTTGTAGCAGCGTTGGTCCACTCGTGTATTGCAGCTCTCGTGACCTAAACATCTCCGAACACCATCACATTAGAAATCAAGTTTCTGCCATGTGAAATTGGGGGTACACATGTACGCAGACCGTAGCCGAGATGCAGCTCTCTTATTTAAGTTCTTGTCACTACCCAACCTGTGTGCTGGCTCTTTGAAAGACCTCACTTTGCACTATCTGGATTTAACCTGGTTTGGTATTTTCCCCCCAGTGTAAAAGTCCTTGTCCCCAGGGTGTTTTTGTTGAAAACAGTTCTGGGCAGGTCCTTAACTTTGTAGCTACTTAAGATGGGATAACAACAGCTGGGCCTAAAAGTCACTAGCTAAAAGATGACTACAGCTGGCCAACCTTTGGCTAAATGAAAGGGAAGAAGGGAAGGAGGGAAGGAAGGGGAGAAAGAGGAAGAGGAAGAGGAGGGAAAAGGAGATAAAGAGAAGAGAGAAGGCTCCAGTTACTAATATTAGGAATGAAGGAGGAGACATTATTCCTTACAGAAATAAAAGAGATGGAAAGGGATAAAATGAACAATCTCATGACAACAAACTAGACAGCCTGGAGGAAATGGACAACTTCCTAAACCACAATGAGCAACACTGACCCAAGAAGAAATAGAAAATCTGAACAGATCAATAAGAAGCACAAGATTGTTTACATACAAAACCCTCACCACAGAAGGAAGACTCAAGGCTGAAGAATCTACTAAACATTTAAAGAATTAAAGCCCAACCTCCACACCCATCAATGTGGTAGGTGGGAGAGTTCGCCCTGAGGTCAAAAGAGCAGAAGAGCTGTCCCTAACCCTAGCAGCTATAATACTCAGGAGAGCAGGCCCTGCAGTACAATAGAGACAACCCTGTTGGCAGAGGTGTGGGTAAGCCAGTCCTGAGGTTGTGAGCATGGGAGAGCGGTCCCTACTACTCATCTGTCTAGTGGCAGCATGAGTGTGGGGGGAGGTGCCAGGGGGAAGGTTCTCTTCCCCTCCCCCATCAATGCCTGTCTGCTGCAGCACTCAGGAGAGTGCTGGAGAGCCAACCTTGAGGATGTGAAATCCTAGAAAGGGCAAGGCAGAACTCACCCTGGTGGTGAAGTCAGGAAAACACTGGGGGACTGACCAACCAAGCAACTACCCAGACCCAGAACCAGGGTTATGTGTTGGCTTACCCCATCTGTGATCTGATGGAGTATGATGGGGTGGGGGCAAAGGCAGTCAGTCCTGT
Source organism: Alexandromys fortis (assembly GCF_014885135.2). NCBI lineage: Eukaryota > Metazoa > Chordata > Mammalia > Rodentia > Cricetidae > Alexandromys > Alexandromys fortis. Next base: position 2,826,382 of record NW_026068042.1, read on the forward strand.
GGACCCAGGGTTGCAGGATCTCCAAGACAGAGCAGCAGTGGGATGTTCGGGAAGTTTCCCAGTGAGGGTCCAGTGTTGACGGTGCAGCAGAGATCAGGGGCCTTGAACCAGAGCAATAATTCTTTGTGATAAATGCCTGCAATGTAAAAACAGATGGATAAAGAGGTTTACTGTGTGACTCACTATGTCACACTGCAGCTTCTATGGTGAGATTTCCCCCTTCTTCCCTTTTGTTTTCCTTTTTTCTCTTACATTTTATCTTGTTTTGTTAATTTATTTTTTGAGGTAAGAGGGAGACAGGTGGAATCGGGAGGCATGATGTGAAAGACACAAAGAATAAATAATAAATGTAAATAAAAGAATTAAAAGCAAGCTTTCCCAAATATTTAAAAAAGAAGAAGAAGAAAGAAAAGGTCGTAACACTTTTCAACTCATCTCCAGGGACCAGTATTTCCCTCCTATTAAAACTTGGCATTATAAGAAGAGAAAACTACTAACCAATATACTTCATGCATTTGAATGTGAACTCCTTTAACAACAGACATTTAGCAGATTGAATTCAGGAGCATGTGATAGAATTATGTGCCATGACTAAGTTCAATTATCCTGAAAATCCGAAGTTGGCTTAGCACATAAGAAACCAAACAAAACCAGAGAGTTAAAGTCCAACAAGACTGAAAGATAACACCTAAAAGGTGTCATGCTGTAATCAGTTTTGAAAAAGAGTCTGACAAGTTTGTCTTCAAAGTCTTTGTCAATAAATCAAAGGCCGTCTAGATGGTTCCATGGGTAAAAGCACCCGTCATGTATGTCTGAGGGTCTAAATTCGATCACCAGGACTCACAGTGGAAGAAGAGAAGGGATTCCTAAAAGTTCTCCTCTGACTTCCATAAGCCCCCTGGCACGTGCATATGTGGGTGCGTGTGTTTATACACAGATAAATAAAGTAGACCTTTACAAAATAAAAGAATAGAGAGAAAGGCAAAGTGTGGGGCTGCCATTCAGGGCACTGCAGTTTGGACACAAGAGGATAAATGAGCTATTGACATATGCTACATGTGTTATGATTTCAGCCACAATATGGCTGACACTTCCTAGTTCCAGGGTCACGCACGTGTGGATAAACCCTCAGGCAGAAGTACATCATGGCCCCGGGAATCTTAAAGGACCCCACGTGACCCACGTGCAACATGGTTGCATCATCTATGAATGACACAGTTGCATGAGCCCTTTTACACATGTGTGAGCTCCGTTATCTGCATTTGATGCAGCCACATCATCCCCTTGTGCGCATGCGCTGGGTGGCCTTTAAAAGCTGGATGCACCATCTTCAGCTCTCTCTTTCTCTGCACACCGACCTTCACCAGGCCTGTATATCCCCCCACACACACATAAACTCCTGAGTGGGTTTGTTGCATGTTCCGTGTTTCCTTCTCACTCGTGGCAGGTGATTTCAATATGGATAAACCCTTCACAAACATGCTAAATAAAAGAAGTCAACCACAGAAGTCGCACACCTTGTGAGTCCGTGTCAGGTACAGGGGAGATCAAATCAGATTAGTGTTCATCAAGGGCTAGTGAGAAAGGGATGCTAGTGAGTTCAGGGTTTCTTTCAGGGTGTTAGAACTTCAGAACTTAGCTAGTGTGGATTATTGTCTAGGCTTGCAAAAATATACAAAACAAACTCACCAGATTTATTTTTTAAGTGTAACAAGCCCGGGGTAGTGTTTGGAAATGATTGGGTGAAGGCTTCAATGACATCATCAGGTCGAACTGTCTGTAACTCTCTTCTCCTCTGAGGTGACCACCTTCAGGCTGCCTTTTCTGCCAGGCTTGCATTCACTCAGCTTTGAGCAAAGCCCTAAAGAAATCCCTTTAAACCGTATATGCAAAAATTTAGCCTGATTGTCTGCGGCCATGCCGACTAGCCATTGCAGCCAGGGTCGGTGTGTGCAGTAGTTACTTTTCTTGTTGCTGTGAGAAAATGTGTGACAAAAGCCATTTTAGGAGGCAGTGTCTATTTGGTTTCATCCTTTGAGGGTGTTGTCCTTCATGGCAGGGAAGTTCTGGTAACAGGAGTGGGAAGTAGCTGATCCCAGTGTGTCCACGGTCAGGAAACAGAGAGCAAAGAATGCCAGCATTCAGTTAGCAGTTCAGTCTGTGAACCCAGCCAATGAATTAGCCACCAAATTAGTGCAGGGTAGGTCTTCCCACTTCAGTTTGCATAATATAGCAAATCCCTTACAGACACACCCTGAGAAGTGCCTCCCAGTGATCCTAGATCCTGTCTTGTTGGCAATCTCTGTAAACCATCACTGATTAGCCTAGGTCTGAGTCACACATCCACACGTGGAAATCTGTAAGTGGGAGGTAGGGACCTTGAAGCCTCAAGAAAATAAGAGACAATAAGATCCCCAGGATGAGCAGTTACCCCAAGATACAAGGGGCGTTCTTACCAAAAGTAGACTGGGATATTCCCAAGGCCAAAGACAACTGACACCCTGACACCGCACAGTTAGCCTCGTGACCTTGAGTCACTTCTGTGCCTTGGTTTCCTCACCTGTGAAGGGAGAAGAACAGTGAGCCCTGTCTTTTCAGGTTGCTAACGCTGAAGTGAGTTATTATATAAACCACTTGGGCCATAGTGAGGCCTGTGTGATGCTAAATACCATGTTGGGCAGCAGCATCTCTTCCTAGATTTCTATAATCAGTATCCATTTATGTTAGTGACTTTACTTTGCTTGCTTACTTCCTCATCAGAATGAATCTTCCTTTGGTTCTAAGTCAGGAATTTTGAATGCCTGTTATCAAGACAGCTCTTGTTTTTTTCTGCATAAAGTGACTCTGAAGCCTTCCGCAATTTTTACACAAGAATTTGAAGCAGCCGGGCGGTGGTGGCACACACCTTTAATCCCAGCACTCTGGAGGCAGAGGTAGTTGGATCTCTGTGAGTTTGAGGCCACCCTGGTCTACAAGAGCTAATAGTTCCAGGACAAGCTCCAAAGCCACAGAGAACCCTGTCTCAAAAAAACCGAGAGAGAGAGAGAGAGAGAGAGAGAGAGAGAGAGAGAGAGNAGAGAGAGAGAGAGAGAGAGAGAGAGAGAGAGAGAGAGAGAGAGAGAGAGATAAAACTATTATCCCAGTCAGATTGGCTATCTCCTAAGTATAAACTCCAGCCATTTGTGGTTCTAAACAGAGTCCAGAACTATGCTGAAGGGGATGAACCATATAAGAGCCTTAGAAGGATGTTCAGTCTGCACGTGTGCCTTCTCTAGGGACTCATGGTCACCATCTCCGTGACACAGAGGCTGTCTTTAAGTCTTAGGATCCCAGAGACCTTTTTCTTGTTTGCGTCCTGGCTGCTCCAAGTCACTTAAGGTCACATGGCCATGCTGCCTGTATGTGTCACGCTTGCGAACACACGGATGATAGCTGAAAGCGCACAGATTGGATTCCACACTCAGAGCCCAGATCTGTCTTCACAATGCAGTTCTCAGAAGCACTGGGCTGCCTATCTTTTCATCAACTTTCACAAGCTAGAGTCCTCTGGGAAGAGGAAATGTTGAAAAAGAAATTGCCTTCACCAGATTGATTGCTTGTAGGCAAGTCTGTGGGGAACTTCCTTGTTTAATGATTGATGTGGGAGGGATCAGCCCACTGTGGGTGGTGCCTGCCCCTCCGTGGGCAGGGGATTCTGGCTTGTGTTAGAAAGCAGGTTGAGCAAGCCCATGAGAAGCAAGCCAGGAGTCACACTCCTTTATAACCCCTGCTTCATTGCCTGCCTCCAGGTTTCTTTCCTGCTGGAGTTCCTTCCTGCCTTGGCTTCCTTTAGTGGCGGGCTGTGTAGGTCAAATAAACCCTGTCCTTGACAAATTGCTTAGTCCCAATCTTTATCACAGTAAGAGAAAGCAAACATAAATATTCTGGGTGACTTGTTGTTGTTGTTGTTTGGTATTTTTTTGTTTGTTTGTTTTTGTTTTTGTAAGAAGAGTTTCAGGTCACGAATCTGTGTGGCTACTTTGGAGGATGGGAAATCAAATTATAAAGTGGAAGAGCAAAGATATATTAAATATCACCTTGATTGCATGAAAATGCCATGAGAGCATCTTTCTAAAGATGTGCGGACACTTAACAACTTTGTGTTTTTAAACATTGTTTTCTTTTTCGGTTTTTCAAGACAGGGTTTCTCTGTAGTTTTGAAGCCTGTCCTGGAACTAGCTCTGTAGACCAGGCTGGCCTCAAACTCACAGAGATCCGCTGCCTCTGTCTCCCGAGTGCTGGGATTAAAGGTGTGTGCCACCACCTCCCGGCTTTTAAGCATTTCTAAGACTTCTGTATTTTTTTTATAATAAACATTTATTTACATTAAATTTATTCAAATTTAACTGTTAAAAAAAAGTAGTTGTGGGCTGAAGAGCTATGAACCAGTGGTTAAGGGGACTGGCTGCTCCTTCAGAGGATCTGGGTTCACTTCTCAGCGCCCACATGGCAGCTCACAACAGTCTGTGACTCTAGTATCAGAGGATCCAATGCCATCTTCTGGCCCATGAGGCCATTGCCGGCACACATACACGGAAAAATAAAACGAATCTTGAAAATCATTAAATCATCCCAATAATGATTTATGATGAATAAGATTATGAGTGAATGTTGGCAGAAAAAGATCAACAAGATATATTGCAGGTGGCCATGTCAGAGGAGCAGTGGGGTGGCAACTGAAGTTCAGGTGTCGGCCTACCAAGAGGAAACTCCCTGATCTCAGATAGGCAAGGCTCTGAGACCACAGACTCCAGAGTGTCCTTTGCTTCTGCTGAATCTTTACATGTTTGCCCCTGCCGTCTTTCTCTGGTATCTGACACGGTGTGAAGGGGTGTGGGGAGATCCCCACTGCCTGTAATGTAGTGTGTTTATCTCATGGAAACATTTTTTTTACCTGTGGATCATTATTTGAGTCCCAGTAGCCCAGATGGTTTAAATTCTTTTAACCTGAATGTTGGGGAATGTGTTCACAGGTTTCAGAGTGCATTGTAACTGAAACAAAGCTTTGAAAATAGCTTAGTTAGAATAAAATGTTTTGTCAAATATCTTTCAGGTGAAAAACCCAAGAAGACAATCTAAAGTTTCAGAAAGGCACATGTAAGGCCCAGGGCAGCCTGGCCACAAATTGGGCCCAGGTCATGTGAGGTCCAGGGCAACCTAGCCACACAGCTGCCTTGGCAGGCAACACTGAGTTCCAGGAAAGGCCATAAGCTGACACCACCCAGGGAGGGCCAACGTCTAAAGGGAAGACCTGAAGTTCCAACCATTAGATAAGATTAGATAAGACCACCAGAGTCCCTGAGCCAAGGCCCCTAGACAAATGTCAGCCAATCAAGGTCCTGAACCCTGGAAATACCCTGACCCCAACCCAGAGAGAGAGAGAACCCATCCTGCCTGGGCTTGGCACTCTGCTCTCAACTGTTGTGTTGGACCTTAAGCTTGAATAAAGGCTCTTTGCCTTTACATATGAATGCAAACTCTGTGGAGGTTTTTGAGGGACCCCGCGATCTGGGTGTAACTGCACACATTTGATGGGGGAACTTTTTAAAGTCAGGGAACGAGACCTGGCTGAGAAGAATATCTTGCTTGTTTACTCTGTTAATTCAATGTATGTGGGTTCTTGGGATAATTTGTTTTTCACCTATAATACGTAAAATGTTTAAACATGGTAAGGGATATGGACAACATACTTTTTTAAGATTTGAGTAAAAATGGAGTTAAATTTGCTTGTGAGTCACCAAGACACAAACACCACTGCAGCCAGCTTTAAAATGAGGGTTTCCAGGTCCTTACAGTGAACACAGAGGCAGTGTTTAGGAAATTATTGGCCTGCAAGGGACAATGATATCCTTTCTCTCCTCTCCTTCTCTCATGCTCCTCCTTCTCCTTCACTTCCTCCTCTGCCCCAGGCTGGCTCAAAACTCACTACAGAGCTCCAGGTTGGTGTCTAATTTTCCTCAGTCTTCCTGCTGCAGCCTCCTTCTAAGTGCAAGTGCTGGGATTACTAGCAAAGACTCCGACACCCAGTTGCTAAGGGCTTCTTCTAAAGGTCAGGCCACCCTCACACAGGCAAGAATGTACTTGAACTGCCAGAGAAGTCCTACCTAGGAACGACCCTGCTGAAACCCTGGGCTGGGATAGTCACTCTGGCAGTAACTTCCTGATGACTCCAGCAGGCGCTGCTGAGGAATTTCTTGTGCTAGCTGCAAATTCTGAGAGGTGAGGGATGGTAAGTGATCACTAGTACAAAATTCAGCGCATTGGGCAGCGCATTGGGGACTCTATCTCCTCCTAGGCCCCCACTCAGCTGTATTTCTTCGGCCTTGTCTATACTCAGAACTTTCTCCTGGTGCTTGACTACCCCAACTCTAGAATCAAAATGCACCCAGACATTTACTGTATTTTTCAAACACATAGGTGGAAAAAAAAAAATCAGGTGGGCAGGTTAGAGCAAGGTAAGGAAATCTGTTATAGGCTTCGGATGCCAAGAAGGACATATTGGTAATGTCGCTGTGCTATTTTATCATTCCTGGGAAACTGCTTTCTCAAATAATTACCAATTTTAGTTGGTAAAGCCAGTGAAACTTTTGGCTCTTAATTGTCCTCTTGCAATTGGTCACCGCTTCTGCCCCTGCTTTCCCTCGCTGGTGTTCTTTTGCTCTTTTCTGCTAATACTTTCAGGGTTCTGCGAGAATCCTGTAACTGCAAATCTAAAATACCTTGATTATTATTCTCCATACACTTTATGAGTGCAAAGGCACTGTCTTCATTTGCATATCCCTACAGGTCGACAACAAACAGAGCCTGGCAATGGTAGTTGCTCCACATTAGCAAATCCGAGTCAGAAAGGTAAACTGGCTCTTTTATTGTTTTGTTTTCATGATTTCCAGCAATCTGTCTCCCAAAATGAAGAAACCGGTGCGACTGGCAGCAGAACCCTTCTTCCACGCGTAGCTCCAAAGGGCACAATGCAGGGGACTCACTCGACTCTCGGAACTCTGGAGAGGGAGGAAGAGTGAGATCCTAGACAGACACGGACTCTTGGAAGGAGGAACCTTGGACCCCACGGAACCAGACAGCGGCGCTGACGCGGCTACCCGGACTTTGGAACGGAAGGGCTGCGCGTGTCGCTTCCTGCCTGCCGGTGGGGAGGGCCGCAGTGCCGCCGGGATGTTACCCTACACCGTGAACTTCAAGGTGTCGGCGCGCACCCTCACCGGGGTGCTCAACGCGCACAACAAGGCGGCGGTAGACTGGTGAGGGCAGTGCTTCCGGCCGCCGGCCTAGGTCGCAGTTCTCGAGGGGACGGGGAAGAACACGGGGCTTCCGGTCTTCCCCTCCTAGACCGCCGCCGGTCACCCATAGCTCCCAGATTTTCTTTTAGCTGAGATGCGTTTGTTGTCATATAAGTCGCAAACGTCCCGAGTGGGCAATTCCTAGGTGCAAACACGGTTTCATGCCTGTGTTCTTTTCTCCGCTTCTTATTCCTTTGCTGTGCCCGTTTCCTCTTTGCCAATCTGGACCTGCGAGGGCTTCACCCCCTCCACTCCCTGTCATCTTATCTCTTCCCGGTCCTGTCTTTTCTTAGCCGCTCATGCTCCTCTTTTTCACTTACATCCATTCAGCAGTGCTCCAGACCTGTCCCACCTTCATCTTCCTGGCTCCTGTGAGGCACAGCCCTCTCCACAGCCGGTTCTCTTTCCACAGTAAAATAACACCGAAGCTTCGAGAAGTATTAATAACGTGAATCAACATTTCATGGCTGTGATGCTGGGAATGTTGCTATGGAGGCCGAAACGTCTTCTATTCATTTTTGTTTTGTTTTGTTTTTCGAGACAGGGTTTCTCTGTAGCTTTGGTTCCTGTCCTGGAACTAGTTCTTGTAGACCAGGATCACAGAGATCCGCCTGCCTCTGCCTCCCGAGTGCTGGGATTAAAGGCGTGCGCCACCACCTCCCGGCCCTATTAATTTTTTTTATCTGGTTTTTTTTAAATCTGGTTGGAAGGACTAAGAGGAGTCACTTATCCTAGGCACACTGCGGATTCTATGTTGTTATAAAAATAAACATTATTGGACACTGAATGAGATAAAGTGTGTACATACAAAGCCAGCACAGATTGGCTTACACATCAAAGCTCAGTGTACACATCTTTTAGAACCGTCCGGTTAAGTGGAAACAACTCTTAAATTATTTGTAAGCTTAGCTAGGGCCTTATATAAATGGAACGATATCATAAACCTTTGACTTTAACTAATACTATTAATGGTGGTACATATGAATTAGAGTCATTTATGATAGGCAAGAGGAAAGTTCAGTTGCTTTGTTTTTTAATTACGTTTTAACATTGCTGTTTTGGCAGGGGTTGGCAAGGTTTAATTGCTTATGGATGTCATTCGCTTGTGGTAGTGATCGATTCCAATACTGCCCAAACTCTGCAAGTTCTAGAAAAACATAAAGCTGATATTGTGAAGGTAAGTTCAATCGCACATTAATCCCATAACAGTCTGCCTTAAGTTCATTACATCATCAGGTTCTCATTAAGTCATAGTTATGAATGTCAAACCGTCTTTAAATACAGTTTCTAGGGCTGCCTAGCATTCACACATACATGACTTAATGTCCACCCAGAGTACATTGCCAAGTGCTCGTTCTAGGGCATTTGGAAGAGGTGAGTGAAAACACCAGTTCTGTCACTTACCGTCTCACTGACTCCTCTGTTAGTTTTGAACACTGACTGCCATGTGCTGAGCATATAAACAGGAACCATCTTTGTGGGTGGGAGTGAGTCTCACTGTGGTTTTGATTAGTGTTCTTCCAGTGGACAATCACGAGCATCTTTTCACAGGCTTGTTGGCTGTTTGTGTGTCTTTGTAAAATTGTCTACTCAGATTCTTTTCCCGTTTTGAAATGTATTGTCTTTCTGTTATTTAGTTATAAGCCGTAGCGGTATGTTTTAAGGATGAGCCCCTCATCAGACAAACACGTGATCTGCAGACATTTTCTCTCATTATTGGATCTTCTTTTCACTTCTTTAGTTGGTGCCTTTTCAAGAATAAATAGTTTTATGTTTTATATAATTTATTCTTTCTTTTACTTGTACATTTCTGCTATATTCAAGAAACCATGGCTTTCTCCGTCATCAAGACAACTTATGTTTTTGTTTTTAGCTCTTTATTTAGGTCCTTGATACATTTAAAGTTAATTTTGCCTATGATATGAGGTTGAGGAAACCAATATCAATTGGTTTTTGTATCTTCACTTATGTCCTATGATGTTGATAAACTCACCACCTCTTAAAACTAGTAGTTTTGAGCTGGATTTTTATGCATCGATTCATGGTATCTGCTAAGGATCATAGTTTAATTTGATAGTCTGTACTTGCTTCAGTTTTTTCTTTCCATATTGTATTGGCCAGGACTCTAACTTCAGTGAATCGGGATACTAAGTGGTACTTTTATCTCCTTCCTTAGCGTAGAGGAAGGCACCCGGTCCTTCATCATTAAGTATTATGAACTGTAGAGAGGTTTTTGGTTTGAGTCTTTCAGGAATAGAAGTATTGCCATCTCCACTCCTTCCCTTTCCCCTTTTGTCTTCTCTAGAGTTTCATTTATGTGTAGATTCAAGCTTCAGTTTGATATTCTATTTATTTTGCCTGAAGAAATTATTGTAAGTAATTTTTATTTAAAAAAATACTCTCAAAGGATCTGGACTGCTGCATTGGTAATTGTATTTTCTAGTAGTAATGTTAGAATATCACTTTCCTGTCTTCTCGCACACTAATCACTGGTGAAAACTTCCTGTCTTGGTTCTCTGTATGCAGTGTACCTTCCTGTGTTTTCTCTGTTTTAGTAGCTCAGGGTGCATAATGGAGTTTTCAGAAGTTTATAAACTCCTTGGAATTGTGTAAGTAGCCTGCAGCACTGCACCTGTAAACATGCGCACACATTTCTTGTTATTCCAAGTCAGTATATTCCATGAAGTCACTTCAGACACTGAGTTAGGGACTGCTAATACCTTGTTTCTTCTAAGCTCATTGGAATTCGATGAGCCTTTAAGCATACATTGTATCACCATGTCAGTACACAACCTTTGTGCACTTGTGTTTTTGTTGAAATTGAACTCATTACCAACAACTGTATCTCTGAGCAAGGGTACTTCATACTTTTTATCTGGTTAGGGACATTGTAACCTATTACACTTAGGTACAGTAAGCAGCAGTGGGCTGGGAGCATTTTAAACAATAACATTGCCAAGAAAAAGCCCAAATATGGACAAAATAGCAGTAAATAGCTGTAAGTTGGACACTTATTTGCACCATGAGGGCAGAAGGAAGGATGCCTTATTTTCCACAGCTGGTCCCCTGCATGTGTCGGTCAACTCTGCTTAGTCACCTGGCTGTCCTCTGCAAATGCCCTCCAAGTATTGGCTTTGCATGATAAACACACATTAGCCAGAAGCGGAGTTCATGTTTGCAAACTGCAGATAGTGGAAGTCCACCAGATGTACCTGTGTATAGACAGTACACACAATACACATGATGTTCAAAAGCAAATGTATACATACATGCACAGACACAGACACATTTATTAAAAAGAATTTTACCTGAGGAGTGTAAAGATTAGTAAAATTCATATTTAGAAAACTTATTTCTGCCTTCTCCATAAGTTCTATTATAATTTGTTACTTTTCTACTTTGACATTCATTACACATGACTGTTTATATGTGTAGACATGTGTGCTTACTTATGCTTCTGTGTATATGAAGATTTATGATGTTTATCAGTTAAACACATTGAACAGCAGATTTAGAATCTACACTGAGGTTACGGAATAAAAGCACAAGGCCTCCATGGTCTGCCGTGTAGAGCTGGTAATAACACATTGTCCAATAACAGGGTGCTGAGAGAGAAGAAGGGATGGTTATGAGCACCAGCTAGCCAGGGAATGCTTTGACTTATGGTGACAACTATAAGATGTACCTCTTACTCTGTGAATAGTCAATGTTTAAGAATTTGATCAGATTTACTTTAGAGTTCTGGTAGACTTTTACTTTTAATTTGTGTTTGTGACACTGGGCAGGGCTTGCACATGCTCACCATGCTCACCATGCACATGACCATTGAGCTGCATACCCAGCCCTTATTTCACTTAGTTCCAGTTTTGAGACAGGATGCTGCTGCATTCCCAGGCTGGCCTGGAGCTTGTATCCTTCCTCAGCCTCCAGAATATCAGGAACTATTAATGCACCAACAGGCCAAACTTTATTTTTATATTTTAATGTACTTTGAATATTAATGTATGTTGTGTGTGCATATACCCATGTTTGCATGTGTGGACACGCGTGTTTATGGGACTGTCTTAGTTAGGATTTCTATTGCTGTGATAAAACACAACTAAAAGCAACTTGGGGAGGAAAGGGCTTACTTAGTTCAGCTTATGGCTTGTAGTTCGCCATGCAGGAAAGTCAGCTCAGGAACAAGAGATGGGAACAGATGCAGAGGCCATGGAAGAACACTACTGGCTTGCTTCTCATGGCTTGCTCAGCCTGCTTTCTTACAGCACTCAATCATCAATCAAGGCCAATCTGAAAGGGGCATTTTCTCAACTGAAATTCCTTCTGCTGAAGTGACTCCAGCTTGTGTCAAGTTGACATAAACTAGCCCGCACAAGTGCTCTGTGTGCCTGCCTAAGTGGCTTCTAGAGGTTGAACCTGGGTGGTGTCTTACTTGTTTGCTCTCCATCTTATGTACTGAGTTGGGGTCTCCTGCTGAACCCAAAGTTCATCAGTTTGAAAGAAAAGTGTAGCCAGACAGCTTTTCCCAGAGAGAGATCCCGGCCTCTTCTTCCCTAGCTCTGGGATTACAGGCAGGCCTCTAAAAGTTTTTGTGTCTCTAAGTTGTGTTTTTCTAATTATGATAATAAAATATAGAAAATAGTCTTCTTAGTTATTCATGATTTTAGATGTTCTGCCAAAATTAGCTTTTTGGAAAACTAAGTTACAAGATGGCTTGGAATTTTACCAAGCATTTGAGAAATTTTGTTTCCATACTTGATGTTAAGAAAATATTTAGGCTATCCATCATCATTTTTCACATTTCAAAGGCATTGTGAAACTTTTAATCAAATACACCACTTAAAAATAAATAATAAAGATGTCTTTCTTTCAAAATTAATGCTAGTTTCCTACTCAGTCATAGCAAACTATTTTTATCGTCTGAATGGTTGATGCTTTGGGAGATGATGTCTGATGTCATCTGGCACAGTGTGCTCTATCCGATTTCTCCTCTAAACCAGGTTAAGTGGGCCCGGGAGAACTACCACCATCACATCGGCTCACCGTATAGCCTGCGCCTGGCTTCTGCCGATGTCAACGGCAAGATCATCGTGTGGGATGTAGCAGCAGGCGTTGCTCAGTGTGAGATCCAAGAGCATGCCAAGCCCATCCAAGGTGAGTCCCCAGCTCTGCGGAGCGTGGTGATGCATGCTCTTGGAAGGTCTTGTTAGTTCTCTCCATTTGATTGCTTTTGTTATTTCCAGTCTAACTCTTGGAGGTAATTAGCCTATCTTCTGATAGGAATTTCACATTCCTTTCCCCTATCAGTACACTTTGGGCACTATTTCCTTAAATTTGAACTGGTTCATGCTATAGTAAAATGCATTAGTTTCAGTGTCGAACTCAGCTATTGATAAGACTCTTGTGCTGTGGCAGTACAAACTGTCAAGTGCACTGTCTGATGACTGCAGTGAAACGGCTTTCAGTACTGACAATAAAGTCATAGAGATCAACAGACTTATGCTCATGCTCATAGCAGAGGTGCTTGGTTTATTTTTTTTAATGTTATTCTTCTAAAACTATTACAGTGTTCTTTAGACTAGTCTTTTAGAATGTCTCCTGCTGGGCTGAAGCACACACACACACACACACACACACACACACACGCATGGGATATGAGGGGAAGTGAGGAGGTGGATTGAGTGCATATGTATATCCCAGTGTATGTCTGCAATGTGGAGGACAAAGGACAGTCTCAGGGGCCTTCTCCCTTGGGTTTGAGCAGTCTCTGGTTGGCCTGAAGCTTTATCACACAAGCCAGGTTAGCTGGCCAGTGAGCTTCCAGGAATCATCCTGTCTCTGCCCCCATCTAGCCATAGCAATGCTGCAATTACAGGTATGTGCAACCATGCCCAGCTTTTTACATGGACTCTAGTGATCCAAACTCAGGGCCCCAAGCATGCAGGGCATGCACTTCAGTTACTGAGCCGTCTCCCCAGCCCTGCATAATTTTTTTTGCTTTCTTTTTCTTTATTCTTATCTCATACAATACATCCTGACTGCAGCTTCCCCTTCCCAGGATATCAACCATACAAGGCTAAAAAAGTTGCAATAAAGACTAGACATACACCTTCATATCAAGGCTACATGGGACAACCCAGTAGGAGGAAAAGGGTCCAGTGAGCCATCAGCTTTTAGATTTTGGCCATCCAGGCAGGTGTCAGGCATGGGCTCCCCTCATGGCTGGGCCCTCAAATTAGACTAGGTTAATTGAGATGTGAACCAAAAAATTCATATTTATATAAAATTAGCCTGATAATGCATGTAGATCACATTTGGGGGGCGGGTATTGGATTTTAAGGGTTATACATTTGGAAAAGTATCAAGAACAAAGTGACCAGACATTTTGAGGTTTTTCTCTCATCTTTCTCGTGCAGATGTGCAGTGGCTGTGGAATCAAGATGCCTCCCGAGACTTGCTGCTTGCTATCCACCCACCAAATTACATCGTGCTCTGGAATGCAGACACTGGCACCAAGCTGTGGAAGAAGAGCTATGCAGATAACATCCTTTCGTTTTCATTTGACCCTTTTGATCCCTCCCACTTAACTTGTAAGTAATAATTATTTGCAGAAAGTTAGTGTTAGGAAGCATAAAAATGAAATTAGTATTATATACACGGCTTGCATTATATGTCCTCAGTGACTTTTAAAGTGAGCACTGGAGAAGCACACCTCCACATAGCTGCAGTTCCTGATGTACGTAGTGAATTGTAACCCCACCCCATTTGCAGGTACTTTTATTGTTATATACTTATGCTAACAAGCCATATATGAAGGGAAATTACTGCACAGTAGGGCCTTCCTCCTGGACTCCAGATTAGACACAAACCACACCCAAACACCTGTTTTAAGCAGGGCAGAAAAGTTAAAGTAGCTGCTTTCTGGCTCAGGAAGCAAACAGCAGCAAAGGATTTTGCAAGTGTAACTTAAGAAGAGGGGAATGGGAAATCTGTGTTAGAGTGGGCTAGACTGTGGTGGTTAAGGAGATAGGGGACGAGGGAGAAAAGGAAAAGGGGGAAGGGGTATTTGTCCCAGAGGGACAAAGGATTGCCTCTAGATAGAGAGAAGACAGACGTAGACATAGGCAGTTGGTGGTTTATAAAGGTAAAGGGGGAACCCTGTGCTAGGATGAGGTGTTTAATTTTAATTAGTTATGTTAATTAGATGAGCCAAAGGGGATTCTGATAGCTGGACTTTGGTAGTCAGCCTCAGGAGGAAAAAGTAGCCAAATGAGGGAATAGACCTTGGTGTTTATTAGGAATGTAATCTAATAGTTTTTAGCAAGACAAAGGGAATGGAGAGGAAGGGCAAGGCCTGCCAAAGCCACATGCTCAAGTGGGCTAGTGTCCCTTCAATACACATGTTGAATTCATGGCTGACTAGTATTGGACTACCTTGGGACAGAGGGCTGCTGTGATCTTAGATCAGACTTAAGTAGACTTTGTTTAAAGAACTTGAGTCAGGAATTTCGTTTCATCTGTAGTCAAAGTTCTTGGTTTTAAAAACATGATTGCAGTTGATGCTATTTTGTGTAAAAGACAAGCTCGTGAGAATTTTTTTTTTTGTAGAAGTATTTTGCTAATATTTTGTTTTGTGTTTTGTAGATTAAATTATCTAAAGATGAGAATTGTTTTAGATATTTGTGTAGTTTTATTGTTTAAAAATACACTTTATTCAATGATTCAACAGATACTGCTTTAGCTAGTATTCCTATTCTAGGAACCAAGATGGGGTTTTCCAACTTCAGACTCTGAACTGTGAATGGAGTGAGTTCATAAGTTCTAGTGTATTAAGAGATATTAAGTGGGGGCTGTAGGAATGACTCAGCAGTTCAGAGGATGGACCATTCTAGCAGAGGACCCTTGTGTGGTTCCTGGCACCCATGTTGATGTTGAATGGCTCACAACCTCCTATAAATCCAGCTTCATGGAATTCTACAACCACATGTATGTGGCACCCCTCCCCCCACACATTAAAAAAATAATAAGTCTTTAAAAGGTGATAAATGGTATAAAGAAGATAATATCTGGTGAAGGAGATGGGGGAGGGATGGGGACTAAGGGTTATAAAGTTACATTAGATTAATGGCCAGAATAAACTTTATTTTAGTAATGATCAGAGGCTTGAAGGAGGCAGAGGAATTAGCTGTGGTCTATAGTGTTTTCCCTGGATTTCAGTGATTCAAAATTCTGATTTTATCTATCAGAATTTATTGAGAGAGGCAGTGTGTTTTAGTGTATCTGTGTTGAAAGAGAAAGAAAAGTAAAGAGAAAAACTTGGCTATAAAAATAAGATCAGTACATTGTGTTCAGGCCTGTCTGTGTATGTACTTATACATACACACTTACTTACTGGTTTGCTGAAAAATTCAGTAAAAGGAACAATAGGTTCATTATAGTCAGTGTAGTACAATGGTCTGAAAGAAGACAGCCAGTGAGACCTGGGAGGATGCATTTCAGAACCTGAAAGGTGGTAAGGACTAGGCTGAGTTCATTGTGTTAATGCTGTGTCTCTTATTTGGCTTGTAGAGGCACTGTGTGAGTGTGTGTGTGTGTGTGTGTGTGTGTGTGCGCGCGCGTGCACACATTCATTGCACACATGTATGTGTGTATTATTAGTTTGAGAAAAGATCTCCAGATTGGCTTCAAACCCATGATCCCCTGGTCTCTCGACTGCTGGATTTCAGGTATCCATCATGTGCTTCCTGCCTTCTCTACTTTTCATGTGTCAGCTGCCATTTTTGTTTACACTTGCACAGAATGTGCCGAACTTGTCATAACATTGCCTGGATCCCTGTGCCTGCAGTGGTGACACTGATGTCAGGACCTAGCACATGTGTGGTTCCCTGCTGTATACTCAGTATCAGCCAGGGTGTGAGGGAGATGATTTTTCTAAGTCACAGTGTTGGACTTTAGCGTCCAAACACCGAGGAGGAGTCGCCCCCAGAGACCACCTCACACACCACAGCCAATGCAAAAGCATGAGGATTTTATTAATTCTGTCATGACAGGGTCCCCCAGCATTCGGGAAGCCGAGAGACCTCGAATAGCTGGTACAGTCTACTTTTAAAGGGGCCACAGAAGCAAGGGGGGTTGTTCTTTGACTATTCTGATTGGCTTATTTGAAAGGGCTATTATCAATAATTGGCTGGAGAACTGTTGCCAGATCAGATGAGGTAAGAGGGGACCGAACCAAAACATACGTATATGGGTAATTGTTCATGAACTGAGTACGTGTGAGTGTAGCTGTTAAGTCCTTGGTTCCCAGGGGAGGAGGGGAAGCACTACAGCTTGGAGGCTGAGAAGATTCAGAATTGTCAAAAATGGCTTCAGGATTGTGTTAAAGTCTTACAACAGGGAGGCTTAAGTTGTATTACTGAGTGTGGTGCTGAGATACTTTTGTCTCATGGATAGGAAGTTTTGGTTGGCATTCTGCTTTGTGTGCATGCATGCGTGTGTGTGTGTGTGTGTGTGTGTGTGTGTGTTATATGTAGATATACAGATACAAATACTTTTATCCTAAGGTTTAGGCTGTTCTTTTTAAAGGAAAAAGATACTTATTAGACTTAGTAGCCCAGAATAGTCATAAAAATCTAGTGTTATCAAATCAAATATTTGTGCTTGTCTGAAGGTAACACAAAGTTTCTTTTTCTTTTTATGGTTTTTTTTTTTTTTTGAGACAAGGTTTGGTACCTGTCCTGGAACTAGTTCTTGTAGACCAGGCTGGCCTCGAGCTCACAGAGAACCGCCTGGCCAACACAAGGTTTCTTACATGTGATAGTCTTCATGTGTTGATGGAGGAAGGTCATTGGTTAAGTAATAAAGAAACTGCTTGGCCCTGATAGGTTAAAACATAGGTGGGAGGAGTAAACAGAACAGAATGATGGGAGGAAGAGGAAGTGAGCTCGGAGACGCCATGCTCTCCTCTCTGGGGCAGACACCTCAGACAGACACCAGGCTCCTCTTTCCCAGGCAGCTCTGACCCAGGATGGATGTAGGCTAGAATATTCCCGATAAGACTGATGCTACACAGATTATTAGAGATGGGTTGATCGGGATATGAGAATTAGCCTGTAAGGCTAGAGTTAACGGGCCAAGCAGTGATTAAAAGAATACAGTTTGTGTGTTGTTATTTCGGGGCATCAGCTAGCAGGCGGCCAGGGTGCTGGGGACGCAGCCCTGCCGCTCCTATTACTATAATGTGTGGCTTGTATATTCTAAAAAATGCTTGAATTAAAGAATAAAATGGGAATGGAAGTCTATGCATAGATTTTTTTTTCTGAAAGAACCAATTTTTTTTTTTTTGATTTTTTTGAGACAGGGTTTCTCTGTAGCTTTTTGGTTCCTGTCCTGGAACTAGCTCTTCTAGACCAGGCTGGCCTTGAACTCACAGAGATCTGCCTGCCTCTGCCACGAGTGCTGGGATTAAAGGCGTGCGCCACCACCGCCCGGCAGAGCCAATGTTCTTGATGCCAAAAATCTTGCAAAATCTTTTTAATATAAAATGTAATTCAGAGCCAGGCAGTGGTGGTGCATGCCTTTAATCCCAGCACTCGGGAGGCAGAGGCAGGCGGATCTCTGTGGGTTTGAGACCAGCCTGGTCTACAAGAGCTAGTTCCAGGACAGGCTCCAAAGCTACAGAGAAACCCTGTCTCGAAAAACCAAAACCAAACCGAACCAAACCAAACAAACAAACAAAAAAATGTAATTCAGAATCTCAGTTTGGAGGCTTCTGGTGAGCTGTCGTGGACTCCTGTTTCTGTGGGACAGCATTCCAAGTGGTCAGTATAGCATTGCCTACTCAAGGCATTAAAGTACCATTATCTTGCTTTCATGGGCTAGAGTAGAGCTGTATGCTAACCTGGATAGACCCTTAATCAGAGTTCTGCTTCTCTTGATATAGTACTCACCAGCGAGGGCATTGTTTTTATCTCGGACTTCTCTCCATCCAAGCCTCCCTCAGGCCCTGGGAAGAAAGTATACATCTCCAGCCCACACTCCAGCCCAGCCCATAACAAGCTGGCCACAGCCACGGGAGCCAAGAAGGCTCTTCATAAAGTAAAGATTTTAATCACTCAGGAGAAACCTAGGTGAGTGCAGGGCAAAGACTGCTGTGAGCTCGCAGCTCTGCCCATTACTTCTGAGAAGGTTGATTTTGAAGCTACATTATGATAAACTTCTTCTTTCACCTTCCCTGGAGAGACTCAGCATTCACTGCCCTCTTCAGTCCCCTGTTGTGCTAGGACCTTCTCACTGATTTTATAGGTTAAAATTTATAACATCCTAGTTTTACTTGTGAAAATAGGAAATAATTTTAAAGCCATGGTCATTGGCCACATGAAGACTGGAGGAAGCTGGATTTTCACACTGATACACTTCCTCCCTTACATGCTGGGCCCTCTCCCTGGTCAAGAAGAGGTGGACGTTTGTGTGTGAGTGAAGGCATTGCCCAGCGTGGCTGAAAGCTCGGTGCTAAGGATACTCTGACTATGAGCACATCTTTAATCTTGTTCAGATTTCACTCTCCCAGTCTGTGCATCAGGGCTTTAGAGCACTTAGAGACTTGTGAAAGAAGTGGACAACACAGTGTATCCGTCCAGCACTTAGTGTAGTGCCAGACATGTCCCGTGCGTTCAGAAAGTGTGAACTGGGACTGTGTAAGAAATTGCACCTGAGTAAAATTACAAGGAACTATTTGTGTGCGTTACAAATAGATTACTGGTGTTTTCTAGAACTACAATTTTATATTTTTTTATAGCTTTGGAAGTTTTCTTGGTATTTGTTTCAAAATCATCTTTAATATGCTAAAATTATTCTGCTTAGATTGTGAATAATTAATTGAATTAATCTGCTAAAAGATTGTGCTATAAATACATTGTGAATTTGTAGATTGATACTGCTTTTGTATATTGAGCCATAGTCTGATTCAGTTTACTGGTAATGCATCTCCTATCCTTTGCTGAGATGGTTTAAGGTTGCCTTTTAAGTGCCCTAATAGCACTTTATATTTTTGTGGATTCGTTGTCACAAGCAAATAATGTAATAGTTTAGCAGACTACATAGTTTTGTTGTGCTTGCTTTGTTTTCTATCATGTGATCTTGAGCTTTGGAAAGAGCCTCGTGTCCCTTAAGTGAACCGGACTGAATGCTTTCACGTCCGCAGACCCGTGCAGTCTGCTGCAGTCCTAGGCATTTGTGCCTTTCTCGCTGCACAGCAGAAGGAAAGTGGACCCCAGGCTCACTCACGCTCACACAACTGGGGCTGGCAGCCGGGAGATTAGTGCAGTACAGATTCCTCTCTTCTAGTCACCCAGACGAACTCTGCTCGGAACTTCCAAAACTTTAAATGTAATTATGTCAGAATATTGAATGTTTAATAAAAGATACTGAACTAGATACTAAACTGAGTCTGAGACTTGAGACTTCTTAGCAGTTTTTCTTTCTTCTTCTTTTTCTTTTTCTTTTTTTTAACAAGTTTCATGTTCTACCTTCCCAGAAGAAAATGAAAAAGAATAAACCACCCTAGTTTGTTTAGGATAGCATTAAAGTGTGAGGACAGTGGAGAGGAGGTGCCTGCCCTATCCACATAGACGGCAGCAGTACTTCCAATTTGGTGCTTCTTGTCACCCTGAATGTTTTATGTTTTAAACCCAAGTCTGTATTTCAGCAATCTAGTACTTCTAATTGCAAAGGAAAAATAAAACTGTCTTGTGAGTGTCAGTACTGCCACCATCTCATTATAATCAGAATTCTGTACTATTTACTTTATATGTCACAACGACTTAAAAACACGTGTGTCTGCCCGGCCCGTTTGAGTCCTGGCAATTAGCAGAGGTCTGAGTTTCAGATGCCAATCCATTTTGGTCATTTCAGGAACTAGTTCATTCTTTAGAGTTTTTATGTGACGGGGCCTTGATGCCGACCTTGATGACGGTTCCTCTTTCATGCTTTTCTCAGTGCTGAGTTTGCAGCTCTCAACGACTGCCTCCAGTTGGCCTATCTGCCTTCCAAAAGGAACCACATGCTGTTGCTCTACCCCCGGGAGATTTTAATCCTTGACCTGGAAGTGAATCAAACAGTGGGCGTGATTGCAATAGAAAGAACTGGAGTTCCCTTTCTGCAGGTATCTATCAATCACTATGGACGTTATTAGCAAGCCCATGACCTTGCCAAAGCTATGTGTCCCCCTTCTGTCTTCTATTGAGATAGCAGTGGCATTACTCAGTGCCCCTTATTTCCTGCACTCCTAATTGATTGGACTTACCTAAAAATTGTTCTAATTGGTGCTGGAATATTTACTAAACTAGGTAAGAGCTGAGAATGGTGGTATATGCTTGTAATCTCATGTCTCAGGAGACTGAGACAGGAGGGTCACCCTGAATTCAAGGCCAGTCTGGGCTCCATAGTGAGTTCCAGGCCAGCCAAGGAGACCTAGCAAGACTCTGTCTCAAAAATACGCACATACAAAACTGTAATTCAGTTTATTTAAATGTCAAGGACAAGTGAATTTTAGGTTTGCAAGTGGATTTTTTTTTATTTTTATTTTTTTTAATTTATTTATTTCTTTATTAATTAATTAAAGGCAAGTGGATTTTTGAAATGTTTATTTTATCAAATCTTAGAGAATATATTTGTGTGTGTCTCCTATTTTGTCCATATTCTTCAATATGTTGAAGTTCCTGACATATATTTAATGATCTGTTGGGTTTTACAAACCAACCTGTCTATCTTTAAAGGTTATACCCTGCTCCCAGCGTGATGGCCTGTTTTGCCTACATGAAAATGGCTGTATCACCTTGCGTGTCCGGAGGTCTTATAATAGCATCTTTGCTACTTCAAACGATGAGCCAGGTGAGCGCACATCTCACAGTGATATTAATGATATTTTTCTTCAAAATGGCCTTAGAAAGCGTCACATGGAATAGCGCTGATGACATCCTTGTCTTGAGAAAGTGCACAGAACGGTACAAACGCCCAGCTGATCTCTGGACGTCACAGCAGTACCTCCTTTGTGCAGCAGAGACAGTACTTTGTCATTCCTTCTTGACATGTGCGCAGGCCAAATAGATGTAACCCCTGTGACTGTGTCCTCTGCTGTGTTCCCTCTAGCCTTGCACCCTTGACTTTTGCTCTAGGATAGCGTTCACTGTAAACAGCAAAGGTTAGTTAGTCTCCAAGGCACCCCGTTATCCAATCTTTCGGGGAGCATAATGTTTTTGTGAAATGATGTGTACATAGGTGGAGGAAATTGTATGGAGCATGGGTGCTTCCAGACTTCAGAGACCACTGCCAGGTGTGGTCTGCAGTGCGCTAGTTGCTGGTGCTTTTCAAAGCATTCTTTAACATTCTTAGACACAATTATGGTGATTGTTGCTATCCTAGGGATTACACTTGTACTTCTCATGTGAATTATCTATAGTCTGAAGGA
The DNA here is from genome assembly GCF_014885135.2 of Alexandromys fortis. Taxonomy (NCBI): domain Eukaryota; kingdom Metazoa; phylum Chordata; class Mammalia; order Rodentia; family Cricetidae; genus Alexandromys; species Alexandromys fortis. The sequence goes on from NW_026068042.1 coordinate 2,848,183, forward strand.
ATTAGTAATAGTGAACTGTGACACTGGTTTGGGCAGTTTGCACTAGTGACAGAATGATGTTCTTCTGGTTGAGGTTGTTTATACCAAAACAGGTGGTGTTTTGTCTGTGCTTCCTCACTGCCATCTGAAAGAGACCATTTTTCTTAAGATCCAGATCCCGTTCAGGAGCTTACCTATGACTTGAGAAGCCAGTGTGATGCAATCAGGGTGACAAAAACTGTCCGTCCCTTCAGCATGGTGTGCTGTCCTGTTAATGAGAATGCAGCCGCCCTCATAGTGAGTGACGGCAGGGTCATGATATGGGAACTGAAGTCTGCCGTGTGTAGTCGAAATGCACGGAACAGGTGAGTGAATGCATAGGCTTGTGGCTTGGGCTTTGATTGTTGTCTTCTGTTTCTGTTTTTTAATTACCAGAATCATATACAAAGAGTTTTGTTTTTATAAAACCATTTTAAAGAACATATGCACTGGCTCACTAGGGTTATGTTCCGACAGTTATGTTGCTTCCCCTGTGGCCAGGATTAACAACTGCCACTGTAAAAGAAAAATGCCGTGGCCTGGGATTGGTATTTGAGGACCTGATGTGTAATGCTGGCTTTAAATGTGTGTAACCCTCTGATCACGGTGTCTCTGCAGCGGTTCTGGAGTGTCTCCTTTATACTCACCAGTGTCCTTCTGTGGGATTCCTGTCGGAGCGCTACAGAATAAGCTCCCAGACCTCTCCCTGGATAATATGATTGGTAAGCTTGTTTTCTCCTCTAACTTGCACATAAGATGTTCTTTTGAAGTGCAAAATTAATAGTGTAACTGAATTGGCAAGTTATTGTAAAGTCAAAGTTAATATTCAGGAAAACTAAAAATGTGGAGATGTTTTTGTGTTTTCCGTAAGTAAACGAGTGGAGTCTAAACTATTTAAGCATGAAGATATCCGAGGTGGCTTGTTTGGGCTCCGCAGTTGTTGGAATCAGAAAGTCGGATCCTTGAGAGCTTCTGATCTAGATGAAAGAGATTGAAAGAGGGGATCACAGATGGCTGGATTCTGGGTGGAGAGCCCTGCTTTGCAGACCTCCCTCCTCGGGGCCTGCGTGCTCCCTGAGCCGCAGCTTAGCATTCATTGCTTGCCTCTCTCCCCTTTTTCTGTTGCTTGTAATTCAAAATTCAGCCAATGTTGTTCTTGATCTAGCTCATTTAGGTGCTCTTTCTTTATAGTCCCCAATAATAACCCACAGTGGTGTTGACTGTGGGTTTCTCTCTCTTTCTTCTAGTAGGTCTTAATTCTACAGGAGCAGTTCAGTGATTCAGTTCTGTATCCCCAGGACTGTGCTTTGTAGAAGTGCAATGAAGATTCACTGAAAGAATAAATTAGCTGAACAGTATTAGAAAAGAGAACACTTTTTGATGTTTCCCTTCTGAAGATTTTTACTTTCAGCAGATACTTATAAATAAAATATTCAGTTGTTGCATGATCCTGAGGCTAGGATATAAAAGGAAAAATAGGGACTTAACAGTGTCAAATGTTATGACATTTGGAATTGTAAGACTTTATAATATACCAAGCAATGTTGACATTTAATTCTTTCCAAATTATCAACATGGTTTATAAAGGATTTTCTGCATTGAATTTTACATAATGTAATGAGAATGGATATTACCTAGTGACTCGTTTTGTTTATATGCCAGGTCACATACTACAAAGAACATTACCTTATTGATCATAGTAATCAAGTGATATTTTCTGTGTGCTTAGTACTGCACAGGTCAGCCCTGCAGCATAGTTAATATGCCTCTGTGTATGTAGGGATGAGTCCCAGAAAAGTTTGCAAACATGACCTCACCCGCACAGCAGTAGATGGAAAACACCACATGTAAACCCTATCTTCCTGGTTCTGGGAAGGCACTTAAAAGTGGTCTCCAGTCCTATGTGTTCCATGGTTATCTGGGGCAAGACCCCAACCTTGAAGACCTCAATTGTGTCCTGATTCATCCTGTTGTAGAGCCCCTTGCTCAGTTACACCATCTTTTAGTTCTGTCTATTCTTCCAGAAAAATCCTTATGAGGAAGTTTGAACACACTGACAAGTTTTGCAGAATTATTTGGTCATTAACAATTTTCTCAGTTAATTGAATTTATTTTTAGCATAAAATATTGAAGTGAAAAGAATTATGTATGCAAATGAACAAAACTAATCAGCACCATGAAGCCCACACGCAGGTGAAATTTTATGTTGTTTAGGTGTCTAAGTGATACAAATTACCGTATTTAAAATGAAAGATAGAGACTGTCAAGCAGTTCCTTACAATGGAGTTTAAATGTTAAATAAATGAAGCTTTGTCACTTGCAAGCATTTTAATTAAAACTTTTAATTAAACTTATAATTTGAAACTCACTGTTTTCTAGGCCATAATGGAAAGCAATTCTGTGAGATATGGAGAGTGGCTTATATTTACTAAGTAAAGGCTGCTGCTCATTGAGGCCTAAGCTCATTTTCTTAGGGAAAATGCAAGAAACGCGACAGTTCCCAGGAGTCTGGTGTCCATGGTGTACCTCTCAAACCTGTTTTCTCATTATGCCCCTGGTTGGTATCAACTGTGTGGCCATCCCAAGGAATTGTTTTAACTGGATTAAACTAATGATTTTTTTTCTATGACTTCTGTAGACTTCAGAATGGCAGTACTAAAAAGTTTATAACTTCAGTAGATTATACTCACCCACTCTCAGTAATTTAACCTCACAGTGAATGTGTGTATTCTTTGTTGTCTGCTTTTGGCAAATCCAGTGTTCAGAAGTGGTTTACAGAAGGAAGTTGGTGCATTTTTAGCAGACAGTCTTGACTTTATTGTACTTATTGTACTTAAATTCTGTTAGGATAGTTTTTAACTGGAGTCATTGTTTAATTTGTACATACAATGCATATGTAAATAATGTAACTTGATACTTAACCTGTCAAGTCTGCAATTTCAGACATGTCAAGCATATAATGTCCTAGAGGCGGGGTCACAGAATCAGTTCAAGGTTGTCCTTGAACTGACTTGAGTCAAGTCAGTCAGAGTACAGTCTCAAAAGGAAAAGGATAACTATCTATCTACAGTGGTCCTTTGTATGTGGCATATATTCTTTATTAATATGTTTAATTATTTTACATACTTAAATATGAAGTATTTCATAATAAACTATAGTTTTTGTAGCTATGACATACAGCTTTTTATTTTATTATAATTTTATATTATATATAATTATTATTTATTATATTATTTTTATAGCTTCTTATTAGAAATCATGGGTCCTTTGAGTGTTTGTGCTTACTAGTTTAATGTGTCTTACAAAGTCCCTCTGACTGAAAAGCAGCCCCGCAGGAAAGAAAGGTAGTGCGGTGGTGATGCACGCACTCCACAGACTGCTCTCAGCCAGGCCTCCCGCTCTCCTCATGCAGACTCTTCTCAGTGCCCGTCTCCCAGGAGCCCTGTCTGAAGCAGTGTTTCTCTGAAGACACAGGTCCCTGAATTCTGGGTAGCAAGACCTAGCCTTAAGTTGTTAGTGATGTGACTTAGGAACCATGGGCAGCTCTAGGCTGTGGTGAGCTTGCTAGCACAGCTCCCAGAGCAGTGGTTCTCAGCCTTCCTGGTGCTGCGGCCCCTTAATGCAGTCCCTCGTGTTGTGGTGTCACCCAACCAGAAGATTAATTTTTATTTATTTATTTATTTATTTATTTATTTATTTATTTATTTATTTATTATGTATACAATATCCTGTCTGTATGCCTGAAGGCCAGAAGAGGGCGCCAGACCTCTTTACAGATGGTTGTGAGCCACCATGTGGCTGCTGGGAATTGAACTCAGGACCTTCCGAAGAGCAGGCAACGCTCTTAATCACTGAGCCATCTCTCCAGCCCCCCATAAGATTATTTTTGTTGCTACTTCATAACTGTAATTTTGCTACTGTTATAATCATAATGTAAATATCTGTGTTCCTGTGGTCTTAGGTGACCCCTGTGAAAGGGTCGGGGGTTGCGACCCACAGGTTGAGAACTGCTGCCCTAGAGAAAGCCCTCACACCTTTGTTTCTAGGCCAGGTGAGCATATGTAGGTTTTTAAGGTCAGAATATTTATAATTAATCATTTATACTTTTTATTACATTTCAGGGCAAAGTGCAGTTGCTGGGGAAGAGCATCCCAAAGGCTCCATTCTGCAGGAAGTGCACCTCAAATTCCTGCTGACAGGACTGCTCTCAGGACTCCCATCCCCTCAGTTTGCCATCCGGATGTGCCCACCACTGACCACGAAAAACATAAAGATGTATCAGCCCCTCCTTGCTGTTGGTGGGTACTTGGCCTGTTCTTTTGTTAAACTCATTTTATGAGATGCTTAGGTTTCTGAATTTCTAGAAAGTCCTTTATTCTCTTTGGGGATGTTTTAAAAGAAGAAACAGTTGGGGGGAAAATGTATAAATATTTCCCTTGAAATATTTTTCTAATTTTCTCGTTTTAATTGCACAGCTCATGACGTGAGATGATCTCTGTCAGTGCATTTCTGAACTATCAGGAGCTCTCTGGGACAGACAGCAAGCTTTAGGAGTGGCAATGGTTGTGAGCTGTTGTTCAGTGCAGTGGTGGTGGAAATGCTGATTAACCAAGCTGACACCAGTGACCAAGGCTGTGCTCCACGCTTTATGTACATTTTCCCATCTAATCTCTGAAAGTTAGATTGTCTGTTTTCCTAGCCTAAGAGGTAAAAATGTAGGTTTGGTGTTGGGTAAGCAGTTCATCGAAGGCGTGAATCAAAGTTTCTTTAACTTCAGAAATCCCATTTAACAATCATAACACATTATCTTGTCATGACTTGTTTAAAAGAACAATCCAGTTAATGAGCTCGTGTTAGCTGCGTTTATAAAAAACCGTTGAGTCTCAAAAATATAAACTTTCATGTATGAAAAGTTTAAATTAAATTATTATAAATATTGATTTATATTTAAAAATCTTACAGAGAAAATATGTCCCTGAAGTTAAGTAAGGTTTCAGAGTGTATGCGATTAGACCCCATTTTGACATGAAAGGAAATAGATTTTCCTTCCTGTTCACTTGTTTTTAAGTATATAGTTTGGATCCTTTTGTAGAAGGTAAATTTAAAAAAAGACTTTGGTGGAATTGACTCTCCTGCTAAATTAGCACTCATCTCTTCTGTCGTTTTGATAGGTACAAGCAATGGTTCTGTCCTGGTGTACCACCTCACCAGCGGTCTGCTATACAAGGAGTTGAGTGTCCACTCGTGTGAAGTCAAGTGAGTATGGCTTTGTGTAATCTCATTGAGATTACAGACATATATGATATCAGAACAATTCTCCTCATTGAGTCTCGTAGACTTTTCTGCATTGAGTGGTCTGTTCTGGTGTGTGCAGTGGCTCATCAGAAATGGGCACACATTGTCTGCTTTGTTCAGGACATTGTGCTTGAGGGTTTCTCCTCATTCCAGGTTATTGTCTCACTGGAAATCACTATATTGCCAGGTTTGTACAGTTTATTTCTCAGTTTGATTAAGATCTGTCAAGACTGCTCATGGCAAATTTGAATAGTCATTTTTAGTTGTTAGTTTGAATATCACCAGGAGAGATACAAACTGAGAAGCATCTGTTTATTTTGAGATGCAGGTTGCTGTAGATCAGAGGTCAATAAACATTTCTTTTAAAGGATCAGTAATAAAGTGTTGAGGCTGAAGAGTTTAGATCTGAAGCCTCTCACAACTGCTCAAGTCCGCCATTGTATTATGAGAGCAGCCTTAGGCATCAATGGCTGACCTCCGAATCCTGATGAACAACTGTAAATGGGACCCAGATGGAGACTTTTGTCCTAAGCAGCCTTACTACAGGGAAGAAACTGTGTCACCATTGCCTGTCAGCCCCACTGCTGTCCTGTCAGGATGGCCCTGTTGAGGCCTTGCTTTCTCTGTGTGATGGGACTCTCGGGACTTCTGTCTCCTCCTCCTTCTCAAAGCTGGAGGCAGATGATTTGCCCAGTCAAGCTTTGCTCCTGTTTTGCAGCTGGGAGTTTTGATAGCGTCCCTGGTAGTCACTTTAAGGATTCTTTTCTGAGTGTTTCTGCGCTGCTTGTTTTAAACACTTAGGTTCTTGAAAATTGCAGCTGAATTTTAGTATCCATTTTAATGATGGTTTAGATTCCACTAACTATCTTGTCATTACACTTGGAGATAAAATTTTAATTTGAACAAATTTCATATATGTCGTAGTATTCAGTGACATTGCGGAAAAGGGTAAGAATAACGTTTTAATTACATTATTCATAAAATGAGGTCTTAGGAAAACCTTATTTTTCAAATAAACATTTCAAATGAGAAAAAAAAAAGGTACAAGACTGAAATTTGTTTGCTTTCTAGGGGTATTGAGTGGACGAGCTTGACCAGTTTCCTTTCTTTCGCTGCTTCAACCCCAAACAACATGGGATTAGTGAGAAATGAGCTCCAGCTGGTGGATCTCCCAACAGGTCTGTGTCGGCCGACAGAAAGCCTGGGTGCTCTATCCTGCCGATGGAAGACACTGTTTGTGTAAAACATGCCCAGGACATTTTCTCTCACCTGCTGTGTGTTCTTACACATTCTTTGGGTCAGTAGTAATTGCCCTAGAAAAGCCATAGCATTCCTTCCGTGTACATACTAGTAATGTCGAAAACCATCAGCCTGAACGCACAGGTGCCTAACAAAAGGTGGGACCCAGTCTTCGTTTGCACTCAGTGCTTGATGTGTGACAGCGTTCATGTAGAGGTCAGAGGACAGCCTGTGCGAGTCAGCTCTTTTTAACCTCTTGGCTCCTGGGGTTGAACTCAATTGCAGTGATTTTACTCGCTGAGCCACTGAGCCATCTCACTGGCCCTCTGAAAGATCAGTTTTTAAGCCATCTCCCTAGGGCTTCTGCTTTGAGGTTGGATCGTTGTAGGAAGCCTTCAAAAGTTTTATAGGTTAGTAATGGTTTTTAAATGCTCAAATTTAAAACTTTGATAGCTACAGGCTGACTGGATTATGGAGGCTTGATTTTAGGAAGTCTTTGCAATAGAAAACATTTCAGGGCGAGGGGTGTAGCCCCATTCTTCAGTGCTTGCCTAGCATGTGGGAGCCCTAAGTTCTTGCTCAGCACCACATAACCAGGAGTGACCGCAGAAGTTAGGAGGAACATTATCCTCAGCTACATGAGTTCAAGGCCAGCCTAGGACATGTGAGCCCTGTCTCATAATTTTCAAAAAGCGTTTCTTAATTTGGAGATAGCTCATCAGGTAACCACACAGTGGAGGGAGAGAACTGACCCCACAAGGGTTCTTCTGACTTAGTGCACGCTTAGTAGATAGCTAAATGTGGAGAAAGAAGAATACCAGGAGAGTAACTTGTTGGGCATTATTTACAACGTGTAGCTCAGTGAATTTAAGGAATGGAGAACTTTAGACTGTAGTAGCACATGAGTTTTAAAGACCACGATCTTAGTGAGTTTCCTCAAAATAATGCAGAAGCTGCCAGATCTCATTGAGTTCCAGGCTAGCCAGAGCTACATGATGAGACCGTCTCTCATAAAAACAAAACAAAAACAAACAAGCAATAGTAAAGTCAGTATATACAGATGATTTTAAACAATAATGACGTGTAGGTGTAACAGGTGTTCGGTTGTTTTTCTTTATACAGTTGGTGTTAACTTAAAGAATCAGCGTGCCCATATTCCGGTGTTGCTGTAGTGTCAGGAAGTGGCCTGGCTGGGCACTTACGGTCCTGTGTTCCTTCTTTGCTGGCATACTGGCTCTGCTTTCTCTCGAGCACTGTCCTGTCCCAGAGTCTGGGCAAGACCATGACTAGTCATCCACTGTTTGAGAATCCCCGTTTGTTCTCTTCAGCAGAACTGCTGGCTAATTTAGAGTCTGTTGTTGCAGGTTTCTCTGGTGTAATAGCCAGCAGTGTCTGATGTCCTGAAGAGGGAGCATGAGCACTCAGTGTAGGTTTTTGTAGCAGGAAGCTCTAGAGCAGTGGTTCTCACCTTCCTAGTGCTGGGACCCTTTAACACAGTTCCTCACGCTGTGGTGACCCCAACCATGAAATTATTTTTGTTGTTACTTCATAACTGTAATTTTGCTACTGTTCTGAATCATAATGTAAATACCTGTGTTTTCCAGTGGTCTTAGGTGGCACCTGTGAAAGGGTCATTCGACCTGTTTTGGGGATCATGGCCCACAGGTTGAGAACCCCTGCTCTAGCGGTTAGTAGACTAGCAGATTCTAGAAAGGCCTGTTTGGGGAGCATAGACTGCACTTGCTGCCTGTAGGAGCAGGGACAGTAGGTGTGTTCAGTTGTTTTTCACGTTACGTTCTTTAATTCAATGTAAACAAAAATCTCTCAAGAAAATAGTAAAATATATTTGTTCAGATAAAAAGGTAGAACTTATGTTTTCATTTATAAAAATGGCTATCTTTTTTGGCACTACTATAGTATGTAGTTATAAGTCCCAGATTTCACTTAGAGAGGCATTTTGGTAGGAATATGCTCAGATATTTCACTTAATACTTTGCACATAGCATAAGAGATCTTAAATACTCATTTCAGGAGATTTTTTTTCTTCCCAACTAATTGGTACTTGAACACACGAGTATGTCTTCTAAGACTTTAAGTACACAGCAATTGCTGCCAGTCCACAGATAAGCTTAAACTTTTAGACAGTGGTAGGTATCTCCAAGTTTCTAAAAAAAATATTAAATTTAAAAAGCTGTACAACATTAAAATATCTTTTTATAAAATAAATATTTAAATGTAAGAAATATAGTTTTGTTTCCTTTTCACATTTTAGGAGTATTTTAAAATTTAGCTATTAGACCTGGCTTTGAAGCAAAGTAATGAACGAACAGGAGGGAGAGGGCGTGGCTGCATGGCCGACCACGTCAGGCAGTACGGCGTCTTGTTTTCGTGTGGTACATGCTGTTTACCTTTTTGTTTTTCAATTAAAGGGAGGAGCACCGCTTTCCGTGGTGACCGAGGCAATGATGAATCGCCCATCGAGATGATCAAAGTGTCTCATCTGAAGTAAGTGCCAGCTGCACCATCTGCAGTTCTGGCTCAGTGGTAGAGCCTCACAATTGGTTTTCACTTTTAAGAAAGTGGGGATGTGTTAATAGTTCTAGAATTTGTCAGCAATAGCAAATAGTTATGTGTGGCCACATGAAAAGCATATTTGACCACAGGCGTGGAGACAGCCTTGAGATGCTCTGTCCCTTCTGCTTTCCTTCCCACCTCCCTTTCTTTGATTTTAGCAATCCTGCTTTATATGTATTTTTCCTTGTATCAAAAATTCAAAAGACTATTAGAAATAAAACGAACCTAAATTGTACGTAGAGAAAATGAGATCTTTTGTAATAATCGCATGCTCAAAAGGGCATAAGACTTAAAAGGCAACAATCAGGAAAATTGCATTTTGTCATTTCATAAAACTGGATCAAGCTAGGGTCATCTGAAAAGAGGGATGAACCACAATTGAGAAAATACTTTCATAAGATCCAGCTGAAAGGCATTTTTAGTTAGTGATTGATGGGAGAGGACCCAAACCGCTGTGTGTGGTGCCATCCCTGCGCTGATGGTCCTGAGTTCTATAAGAAAGCAGGCTGAGCAAGCCATAGGAAGCAGGTCAGTAAGCAGCACCCTCCATGGGCTCTGCATCAGCTCCTGCTTCCAGGTTCCTGCCCTGTTTGAGTTCCTGTCTTAACTTCCTCCAATAATAAACAGAACTGTGGAAGTGTAAGCTAAATAAACCCTTTCCTGCCCAGCTTGCTTTTGGTCATGGTGTTTTATTGCAGCCGTAGACACCCTGACTAGGAAAGCTGGCTTTATTAATCTCATGACATATAAAATTCACTCCAATGTCATATTGTTTTAGAAAACAGTTAAAGTGATAGCAATGTATTCTGGGATTTCTGTGTGAAGTTTATAACCAGCTTGTCAGGTCTACCCAAAACACCTTCGGGTTTTGATCTATGAATCAGAGCTGGGAAGAATGGACATCTTAACAAATTTTACAATTCATGAATGTGGCTTGTAACACCACCCATTTAGCTCTTCTTTGTCCAGAAATATTAGACTTTTCAGTATGGTATTACATGCAGCATTGTACATCAATCGATATTTAAGTCTTTATATATCATTTAATATTTTGTATTTTTTATGGCTGTTATAAATGAATTTTTAGTCTCAATATCCAGTTATTTATTATAATTGAAATACAATTATATATAATTTATATTATAATTGAAATACAATTAAGTTTGTGATGGTTACCTTGACTCTTGTAATCATGCTAAGCCGAGTTACTAGTTCTAGTAATATTTTTGTTGATTTTTTTAGAAGACTTTGTAGACAGTTTTGCTTGCTCATAAAGACTCTGCTGATCTTTCTTTTTCTTCTCTAGCCCTTTTTGTTGTTGTTGTTGTTGTTGTTGTTGTTGTTGTTGCACTGAGTAGGGCTGCCAGTAAATGTTGCATGCAAGTGGCAAGAGCACACAATTACCATGTGTCAGGATCTTAAGCCCTGCCCCTTTAACATAAATATTTTCCTATTGTATGGCACTATTTTAACATGACCTACTCTTTTTGATATGGTATATTTTATTTTATTTCATGTCATACTATCTTAACATTCCCATAGCATATTTATACATTTGGGTTTTTTTCCACAGATACAGCTTTCTGTTATTTTCTAGTTCTGTTATAGTCAGTACATTTTATCTTATTTCAGACTCCTTAGATTTAATGTGATTTGTCACATGTCTCAGTATCAGGTCTGTCTTAATGAATGTCCCCGTGACTTGGAAAGCTGTTGTTCTTACAACATTCTGCGAGTTTGGTTCTCCATACTTACGCAAGGCTGCTGTGTTCATGTTAGTTTTCTGTGTATTGCTGAGAGGTTATTGCTGAGTTCCCTACATTAGTTCTGGGCTCATTTACTTTTCTCTTGAAGAGCTCAAGATCTTATGGGTTGTTCTGTGCTCTAATCAGGCACACATTTAAGACCGGTATTGTTGATCGCTTTTTATTACAAGGAAGGATCCTTTCTCTTGTAATGTAAATGTAGAATGTGTATTCTACATTTGGAAGTAAGTCTGGATAGTCTGGTACTGGAGCAGCCAGTACAGTTTTGTTTTGATTGGTATTTATATTTGTGTATCCTTCTGTGTATACCCTGTCAGGTTTTCTTCTAGACGGTGGGTGCTAGAAGCTTACTCCTAGACTTGTCTGCTTAGGGTGTATGGGGCCCTCTAGCACCCTTTTTCCATCTCAGCTCTCCTGTCCTCATCTCCTCGGCAGACTCTCTGAAAATGCCTTCATTTGTAACTTCTCCTTCCCTGAAAGTGATTTTGCTGTTTCAGTAGTGTTGGCAGTTTCCTGTATTGGTTGTATTTCTGATCATTTTCACTAAAACTGCATCCAGGTCTGTGTCTTAGTTATGTTTCCTCTTGCGTGGACCAGTCAGTGCCAATCTTCTCTCTGCCCACTGTGACTCAGCTTCTCAGTGATACTCAGTGTAACTTTGAACGTGATTTCTTATGGGGTCTGAATGTCAGTTTCATTGCCTATGCATGGGACATGCCATCTGAGGTTTTTTTTTTTTTCTCTTTCTTGGTTTATTAACTAATTCATGATGTTTTGTTGTTGCCATAAAAAGGGATCTTTTTTGATAAATTTTATTTTCTGTTGTTTAATTTAGGCAGTATTTAGCAGTCATTTTCAAAGATAAGCCCCTGGAATTATGGGATATTAGAACTTGCACCCTTCTTAGAGAAATGTCTAAAAGCTTTCCTGCCATAACTGCACTGGTAAGTCACAGCCTGACGGCTGAGTTTCCTGGGCACAGACCTGTGTGGTAGCTACCTTTCTGTAGCTTGAGTTCACATCAAATATGTTAACATTTGAATATCTTGAGGAACATAATAAACATAGTTATGAAAGAAGATGGGCCTTAAATGGTTGTCATTCTTGACATAAAAACATATAAAGTTGGCCCTGATATCTGGTATTAGTACTTTTTAAAAGCCATAGAAATAAAACTGGTGCCTTATTGACATAAGAAGAGGAAATGGATCAGTATCAGAAAGAGTTCAGAAGCAACCCCGTTGGTATTTGGGGTCCAAATACACACTATAACCATATGCAAATCAGAGAGGGTAGTCAGACTGTTCAGCAGTGTAAGAAAAGAGTTTCCCCTTTTATTTTTCAGTTGTCATGCACGTATACATTGTATGTTAAGCACCCCCAACTCTCCCTCTTCTCCACTCTCAGACCGCTCACTTGTACCCTGTGTCCCTCTAGACAAAAACTTTTCCACTTAAATGGAAGAAAATAAAAAAGAGTAAGAAACAGGTGGTATTAACACAGCACTGTGTATGTAAATTAGATTCTCATGTATGTGAGAATTGGCCATGGGAACACACCCTGAAATCCCAGCACTGGAGAGGCAGAAGAGGGAGGGCAGCTCATTTCGTACAGCCTGAGCTGGACAGCAGAAGGAAGGAAGACTGTCTTACAAATACACATGTGTACAATAACTGCATGTTAAGACTTCTCTATAACAGGGCTGGAGACAGTTCAGTGGTTAAGAGCACGCACTGCTTTTTCAGAAGATTGGGTTCAATTTCCAGCACCCATGTGGTGGCTCACAACTGTTAATAAGCATGTGGCGCACAGACATATATACAAACAACACACACACACACACCTATAAAATAAACTTTTTTAAATGTTGATCCTATGGAGCTGTCACAAGAACTGTTACATGGGGCGATTCTGGACTAAGCTTTTTAAAGTAGGTAGAGGTATAGCATAAACATGTAAATGAGCAACTGTGTGAGCACCTATACCTGAGGGCGGCCTGATGGGAGACCATAGTTCTCTAGTCCTGGATGGGCGGGAATGCACAGGACTTTAGTGGAATTCATTTCAGCTTGTGAAAAAGAAAGCATGAAAACCTACTTTTAGAAGTTTGCCATTAAATGATGTCTTTATTGGGAAACCAGCTGTGTGCTGATAGAAAGTAGCCCTGCCTGGCTGCTGTAAGCAGTCTTTGATAGAAGGGAGTCTGGCACGTCTGTCACCTCTGCTCTACAGGAGTGGTCGCCGTCTCACAACTTGAAGAGCCTAAGAAAGAAACAACTTGCCACCCGGGAGGCCATGGCCCGCCAGACTGTTGTCTCGGATGCGGAGCTGGGTGCCGTGGAGTCGTCTGTGATCAGGTACTATGTGCTGCTTTCTGTCGGTGTACCTTTGTGCTGCCCACGTCCTGGCACAGTGCCTGGCAGACACCATACCGGGCGTCTGTGTAGTGTGATAGACTCACCGAGATTCGTTCAGTGCAGACCCAGGTGACTGACTGAAGTTGAGCTTTGCTCTTATGCTCGGTGTTGTCAGCAACACACAGTGCTGCTAACCTGTCGGCACCTTTCTATCCCTCAAGTGTCAAAAATCAAAATGAACACTGATATGCCTAGAGATAGAGTCACCATCACAGAAAATGTCCTGGGGATCCTCGATTGTTGTACTAAACTTCAGAAGTTGGTAAATGGTCTTGGACCTCCTGTAAATGCATCTATACAGTGGGTATCTGTGGGTATCACTTTAGGAAGAAAAAAAAATGATCTTTTTCCTCTATCTTAAAGCTTATTACAGGAGGCAGAAAGTAAGTCTGAACTCAGTCAGAACATCTCAGCTCGGGAGCATTTTGTGTTTACTGACAACGATGGCCAAGTTTATCATCTCACTGTTGAAGGGAACTCTGTGAAGGACAGTGCTCGGATTCCACCAGACGTGAGTGTCATCCTCAAGTACATCTCTGTGAGGAGTGTGGTCAGGGGTCTCATTTATCCATATTCAGTGAAGACGTAGTTAAGGAAAACATCTTGAGAAAAGCCTAATAAAATAAATGTTGCTATTTGAGAAGTCATCTCTGGTTGAACTTGGTCCATACCTCTGCAAAGTAACATAGCCTTGTGATTCTAGATCACATCATCATGTACCATGTACCGTGATAGTGGTCCACAGGAACTGTCTCTGTTTGCTTATGAAGCTGAGGACAGGAAGGGACTTTCTAGGGTTCGTGGCCGAGTCATGACAGAGCCATGTTTGAAACTCATCCCTGTCTGACATCAGCAGCCATCCTGTTTCCATCCCATAGATTTTTATTAAACACTTGGGTAGTTTGGGATAATGATAATCAGATTGTGAGTTTAGTGGCATTAATATTTACCTATTCGTAGCTATCTTTTTTGGCCTTGTGGATTCAATTATAGTAAATAATTGGCATCGGCATACATCTTAGATTTCTTTTAGTAAATGAGTTAATAAACTGTTAACCAGTACAGATTAGAATTAAATGGAGGCGTGAGGAGGGATTTCATACAAGGTGCATTTAATTAAAATTCCTGCCTAAGAATAGATGTCCTCGCAGAAAGATGACTCCCATATTTAAAGTGGCTCAGTAAGGATCTTGACTAGCTGCAGTCACTAAAGTTAAATGAGGCAAAGGGACAGATCAGTTAGGGTCTCTGCTCTGATGAACACCGTGGCTTTAGCTATGGGAAGAAAGGGCTCATTTCATCCTACGTCTCTCAGGTCACATGCTGTCACTGAGGGAAATCAAGGCAGGAACTGAAACAGACCATGGAGAAACACTGCTTATTGGCTTGCTTGCCATGACTTGCCCTACCTGCTTTCTTAAACAGCCCAGGACCACATGTCCAGGGATGGCATTGCCCACAGTGAGCTGGGCCATACCATATCAATCATCAATCAAGAAAATGTCCCACAGGCCAATCTGCTGGAGCCATGTTCTCAGTTGAGCTTACCTTTTCCCAGATGACCCTCCTGTGTAAAGCTGACATAAAAAACCAGCCAACATGGGTATCCACTCCAAAATGGTGCCATCACATGGCTTTTAAAGTTAAAGCTGCTGGTGGCAAGAGCCAAGTGCTTCTCCAGGCTCTCCAGAACTTCTGTATCACCTCTAATCCTGTCAGCTGGCTTCTCCTCAAGTGAATGAGTCAAGAGAACCAAGTTATATGTCCTACTTTCAGAAGTGACAGGGTGTTTGTCCTTGGATCAGTCCTACTTATGTAGGGAGTAACTACTGAGGCCCTTGAATGGATAGAGTCCTCTAGAGGCTAGCTACCAAGTCTCCTTTATTAACCGGCAAAGAATTGAAGGCATTGCCCTAAAACCATTATTCCAAAATTAAAGTTAATGTGAGAATCTTTTCATATTATAGCATACATTTGATTATTACATAGACTAAGTCATATATAAGACTTAGTAGTATCTGTTTCTAAGTACATCTGATAGTGTCACATTTTTAGGATTTTGGAAGGATGGTCTGGTGATATGAACGTGAAGAGTTGACATTTGGTGATTATAATAGGAAAGTAACGTAGCTGTTGTAGCTAAGGCTGCTAGAAGGTGGGAGAGCGCACCGTGCTCCTTTAGCCTCCACAGAGCTCCTTTTTAGAAGCCCAGGAAATGTGTCATGTGGGCTCTCTCAGAGCTCCCACCAATACCTGCGAAAGTCTCCACTTTGCAGTTGCTCCACACGAAGGTTAGTGTGTAACGAGGCCGGAAACTCAAAACACCAGTCCTTCTGACTAATCCAGAGAAAAAGCCATGAACTTTGGAAATGAGTGTTTATTTTTTAACAACAGTGTAAACATGGCAGTTACAGGACAACTTGTGGCAGTCAGTCCTGTCTTCCTACCATATAGATTCCAGGCCTCAACTCTGGTGGCCAGGCTTGGAGACTATCATCTAAGCTCTGGTCCTGTAAATGCCCTTTTCAAGGTAGTCATGCCACTCAGTTTACAAGGGGTCACCTCTATTTTGTGGTCTCTTCATTCTGCCGAACCCTTTTACTTCAGATGAATGGCAGTCTCTGGAGGAGCGACTCTGAGCATGGAGTCCAGTGAGACTGGCATGTGTTTCAGATGGAGCACATTATGTCAGGAAGGAACTGATAATCTGTGTACTGTGTGGGAATTAGTTTTGGTTTGTAAGTTTTTTGAAGCTGATTTTTTTTCAAGCGACTATAATGTAGTATGTAGAAAAAGATTTTTCTTATTGTTCTTTCAAATGTAAAGTTCTAAGCATTGATTTTGAATTGAAATTTTCCCTCTGGACTTTGGCCCCCAAACTATGAAGTACATAAAATGGTAAAAGGAGAGAGAGAGCCTGGCATATTTTAAATTGTACGTATGTGTAATCCTCAATGACTTCCTTTATCTTGAAAATGGAAGGAATGAGACAGTGAATGTCTGTCTGCTCATTGTGCATCTGCCTGGCATGTGGGCAGGGCAGCAGCAGGGCAGAGAGCCAAGGGGATGCACAGCAGGTCCTCAGAAGCACCTCTGATGCTCCCCTTGGCACTGCAGGAGAGGGTCCACATGTCTGCACAGTTGAATTAACACAGCTACGCTAATTTGTGGGCTAATTTAACCTATAATCTCATTTTTAAATATGAAAGGGAAAGTAAGATTTAAAATGTGAAAGTATCCAAGACAAAGTAAACTGAAGGCAAAGTCAAACATTCCATTCAGATTCCAGAGAACTGGAAATAAGATCTGAGAACATAGCTTCATATTACACAGAATCTCATGTACTTAATGTAAGTTGTTTTTGTTACTAAGCTCATTGCAAAACTGATTTTTAATTTCTGGGATATTACTAGTATTTATGTAATATTTAGGGAGGCAGTCAGTCATTTTGCCAGGCATTGGCACGTTTCTGACCTAACCATAGAGGCCCCTCTGAATGCTTTCATTGTTCTGTTAAGTGCAAAGTGAGTTTTCTTTTAACGAGTGGAGAAGCAGTAAGTAATCACATTGTTTACTAATAACTCGAACTGCGTATTTCCAGTGTGGCAGACATTGCTTTCAGGGCTTTAACTTTATAGATTTACCAGCAGCACCTGACTCCACCAACAATAACAGGCCCCAGGCACAGCAAGGTTAAATAAGCACTCCCAACCCCGTGCCATGTTAAGAGGCAAAACAGGGGCCTGGCAGGGCAGTCTGATGCCAGAGCACTAGTGCTGGGGCCTCCGCTCTACCCTGTGCCTCTGCTGGGTCTCCCCTTATGCTCACCTCTTACAGTAATGTGTCAGCAAAGTACCAAGTCTTCTCTTCCAGTGTACTACACAGAGAGTGGCTGAGTTTCCCTTGGGCATGTTTAGATAACCTTTAGTAATGAGACAAATTAGAGGTGGCTCTCTAGACTGCAATTTAGGTTTTTCTTCTTGGAATTTTTTCCCCTAAAGTACTTCTTCCTAAATACACATCTTCTCTATAGATGAAGTTTGGATAACTATATCCAATGTTCATTTGAATGTTCATCAGATTGTAGTGTCCTGTTTCAGCACAGTTGAAGTTGGTATGCAGTGGCTCTTTCAGTGTTCAGAGTTTTAGGATTTGATGGCATGCATAGTAAGTAAATGCTTTATAAGTAATGCATTTCTTATTTCATTGTGATCGCTACATGGAAATACTTTATTCTGATGGTGACTCAGTCGAGAAGTTCATGTGTGGTGTCATTGCTTCTAGGGTAGTATGGGCAGCATTACCTGCATCGCTTGGAAAGGGGATACCTTAGTGCTCGGAGATATGGATGGAAATCTAAACTTCTGGGATTTGAAAGGCAGAGTATCCAGGTAGGAGCCAAGGAAATCTGTCTTCAAATGGAAACTTACTGATAATAGAACTGATAAACTTGAGTGTAAATTGGAGCTTTGAATCCTGTACTGTCTAGACTTTGGAAGAAGAGCGGTCATGAGCCAGGCTCTGATCAGTACGGTAGACTCTGCTCTGCAGGCAGCCATGCAGAAGCCCTGGGACCTCGTTCCAACAATATTAATGGGAAGACCCACCTGTCCAGTGTGTTTCCTATTCTCTCACTCCTGATTAGGATAGTGGACACACTGACCGACAGTGTTCAATTTCGTATTATGTTGGTGTTTTTATGTCTTTGTCCTTAGAGGAATACCCACACATAGAAGTTGGGTGAGGAAGATTCGTTTCGCCCCTGGCAAAGGAAACCAGAAGCTGATAGCAATGTATAATGATGGCGCTGAAGTGTGGGACACTAAAGAGGTAGGCCCAGCCCTATAGTCTGCCGGTATGCCAGGGAAGCTATTGGTATGGGAACTGGTTCTCTTTTCCACTTTTTCTGAAAATGGAATATCCAATAAGTATGTCCAGCTTCTTATAAGAAAGTATTTGTTAGAGAAGTGAGACAGTGGGACAGATTGATTGATGGGCTTTTAGTGCCATCACTGTGCCTGAGACCTGTGGAGTGCAGACTGCGGGTGGGAGATGGCCTGCCAGAGGCTCTTCATCTGCAGACATATTCTGGGCCTCTGCCACACAGCCTCTGACCGTTTAATACAGAATGGTAAACAACTTTATTTTCTGTCAATCATTCTTACAGGTGCAGATGGTGAGCAGTTTAAGAAGTGGAAGAAATGTGACCTTTCGGATTTTGGATGTGGACTGGGGCACATCAGATAAGGTGATCTTGGCATCTGATGACGGGTGCATCAGAGTCCTGGAGATGTCGATGAAGTCTACGTGTTTTAGAATGGATGAGCAGGAGTTAATAGGTAAGGCGCACTCCTGAGAGGGTGCTTGCTGCCACAGGCTATGGCTGTCTAGACGGAGCTCACCTACTGCCTCATTTCAGAGAGCTCTTGGGAAACTGTGACTCTGATGACTTCAGGAGTAAGCTTTATGAATCTTTATGTGTCCTGCATTTTGTATCAGTGCAGATCCACTCTGGTGCATGGTTCTGTGTGTCATGATGTTTCTGTCCTGTCTATGATCAACCAAAGCTAAACTAGGGGATTGCACTATCCTGCTCCTTTTTTGTGTGGTTGTTTTGAGTTTGATTTTTTTTTTTTAGATTTATTTACTTATTATGTGTACAGTGTTCTGCCTGCTTGTATGCCTGCAGGCCAGAAGAGGGCACCAGATCTCATTACAGATGGTTGTGAGCCACCATGTGGTTGCTGGGAATTGAACTCAGGACCTTTGGAAGAGCAGCCAGTGCTCTTAACCAAGGAGCCATCTCTCCAGCCCCTTGAGTTTGTTCTTTTACAAAAATTAAAAGAGTAGTAAAAAAAAACTAAACATAACAAAAACTGCATTTGTGACTTGTTTTTCCTAAAGAAAAGATAAGAAAATTGCAAGCCATATCCACCTAACTGTTTAAAAGGCGGTTTTTGACTTTCAGAATGTAATCCTCTTTAGAATGCACTTTCAAAGGGCAACAGTGGCTGGGTGGTGGTGGCGCACACGCCTTTAATCCCAGCACTTGGGAGGCAGAGGCAGGCGGATCTCTGTGAGTTCAAGACCAGCCTGGTCTACAAGAGCTAGTTCCAGGACAGGCTCCAAAGCCACAGAGAAACCCTGTCTCAAAAAAACAAAACAAAACAATAAATGCACCTGTGTATATTTGGCTTAAAATAAATAAGACAATGATAGAACTACAGTTTAGATGCTGTCTTTTTCATTATCTTTAAGGCAAAGATACTTTGAAGCAAAAACAACCCCCTTTATCTATATATGTGATAACACACATTCACAATGATATGCATTGTTGAGCAAAATAAAATAAAATC
>NW_026068042.1:2869558-3005381 GCF_014885135.2 Alexandromys fortis
AAAAAAAAAAAAAAAAAAAAAAAAAAAAAAAAAAAAAAAAAAAAAAAAAAAAAAAAAGAAGTTACATAATGACTGAGTCAAGTATCAGGATTTATTAAATTATTCTTCATGCTAGCCATCTTTCAGGTGCTCAGTAGCTATACATGTAGCTATTAGGTTTCTTTCATATTAGATGGCACAGTCTGTCATACATTTGGCCATTTTAACTGATCGTTGCTGGTCAAGAGACCAGGGAAGAAAGGCTCCACGGGAGCTGGAGGAAACTGGGTAGCGAAAAGCCTGTGGGCCCCTGGGCAGTGGGTCAAAGGTGGGGAGCCAGTGGAGGGAGATGCTGTGTGTAGCTGCTAAGTTGCTTTCCATTGGAATGTGCTGAAAACAGCCAGCTCTTATTTGCTTTGTATTGTCCTAATAAGTAGCTGCTGCATGTTGGAGGCTGTAGAAAATTATCCCTGTGTGCAAAAGACTTCATAAAGGACTCATGGGGATGACAGAGATCAAAGGTCACCCAGTTCCTTCACAACAAACTCCTGATGGATGGGTAGACCATGTTAGTTTAATAGTCTCACAAAAAAACCTACCTGGTGGTACAGACAATGCAGGTAAATGTAGTTGTTTTTAATGTTTTTTAAAATGAGCTTTATTGTTATGAATTGAGTTATTACATTGAATCTTCAGTAGTACAAAGCTTTGTATCATTCTAGATATTGAAACGTTAAAAAGGAGAAGGAAAATGTACTAATCAAACTTGATGCAGAGAACCCCTCCTCTGGAATAAAGTCCCAGGTGCACCAGGTGTAGGCATTGGCCTTCTGACTGCCCTGTAAATGGTCCATAGCTGAGACTCTTTTGAGGGATAAAAGTTCATTTCATTGAGAAGCACTCTTTTGCTGCCTAGAGCCTGTGTGGTGCCCATACCTCCTTGTTCCAAGGGCCGCCCTTGCCTTGAAAGCCTTCTTACTGCACCAGCCTTGGAATGGCCGCTATTCTTTGGACATTTCTCACATGTAAGTTATTTCCTTTTTTCTGTGCATAATTTACTTGGGGTTGAGGGTCACTCATGAAAAATAGCCATGGCTTATAGTCCAAAACTTAGAAGGAATGAAGCCCTAGCACCAATCCAAGCAAAGGCAGAGAGACTACACATATTGCGAAGAGGCCGCTTGTTTGTCCCAGCTGCCCAGACCAAAATAATCACACAGAAACTATATTATTTAAATCACTGTTTGGCCCATTTGCTCTAGCTCCTTATTTGCTAACTCTTACATCTTAATCTAACCCATCTCCATTAATCTGTGCATCACCACGAGGTCGTGGCCTACCAGCAAAGTTTCAGCATGTCTGTCTCCAGCAGTGGCACCATGGCTTCTCTCTACTCCACCTTCCTTCTCCCAGTGTTCAGTTTAGTTTTCCCTGCCTAGCTAAGTTCTGCCCTGCTGTAGGTCCAAAGCAGTTTCTTTATAGTAATCACAGCACACAGAGAGAAATACCACATCACTACACAGATTCCTCTTCTACCTGTTCACTGCTGTGGGGCCGTGGCAGAAGAGTCAGTACGGAGAGGAGCTGCTGGTGCCTAGGATGTTCTCAGGGCTGGGTGATCATCACACAGGGCTGCATCAGGACAGAGGGAAAAGATGACTGTGAAGAGGGCCAAGAGTTGCTGGAGGTTTGGGGCCAGGCCTAATTCTTTATAAAGTAGAATCAGAAGGGTGTTTATAAATCAGTGTCTACCTCACTGCAAAAAGTCTTCATAGGAACAAACCAGAAATTATTTACTACAGTTTACTGAACTTATCGTATGTGGATGGCACAGGGTAGTGTGGTATGAGGGTTTTGTTGTTTTTAAGGCAATGAGTCTCTGTTGCCTAAGAACTATCTACTTAGAGAAACAGATGCCATCCTACAGGGCAGAGGGAGCAAATCATGTTAGTCATCGTTCATTGTAGGTTCTTTACTGAAAGGAATCTAGACCTGGTTGTTCTGTGAGCCAGCCAGCCAGTTTTCTCCTCTTTGGAAACCTGTGGTTGTCTTTATTCATTTCCTTGTTTCTTCTGTTCAGTAAGACAGAGACAGCCATAAAAATGGTCGGTGGGTCCCAGGCCCTTTGTTACTACTTTATCCTGTAGCCAAGTTTTTAACAAGAGGTTATAAAAAGGTTATTTCTACGTTAATACAACCCTTTTTTTAGTAAAGAAATACATGGTAGTAAATGCAGAGATAATGAATGATTCAAACTTTTTTTCTGCACAGTGATTATCCAGAAAATGAAGAAATAAAGACTCTCCTTCAAGAACAGTTGAATGCGCTGTCTAAGTAAGCACTGTATTTCATAGCAGATAAGAACACTGGAAAGTGACACACGTTAATTTGACTTTGTAAAACCCAAGCAGTTTTTTTTCCTAAGTGTTAATGGCCCACAGAGAGAAAATTTGTTGACATGTGTTTGTTCCTCTTTGCAGCTCTGTTTGCTAGAAGGACTAACTTAGTAACTGAAGGGAGAGAGTGTCCGTCTCTCCCAGTTCCCAGCTCTCAAACTGCTGTGCTCTATCAGGAGTTCCGTGCCCATGAACACCTCATGGAACTGTTAGAGAATGCGGGCAGGTGACTCTGAGACGGCCTGTGCCAGGTGCTATGAGCGCCCAGTTCGAGCTAAGAAACTGGCGCTTCTTAGAGCCATGAGCAATTAAAAGTAAATATTGAGAATTATTTTGCAAAAGGAGGAGACAAAATAGGGGTTCACATGAAGTTCTTGGTAAAATAGAGCGGTTTTTTTTGCAGTCTAGAATCTTCCATATGTAATAATAATCTTTAACAAGGTCTTGATTAATGCAAATTTCAAAATACTTACTTACTTGTCTTCAGTTTCCTAAGATTAACATTTGTGTTTAATTGGGAAACTGTAGACTTTAAGAATAATGTCAGCAGTGACATCCTCGTTCTTGCAGTCAAGTAAACTGTTGCAAGACTACAAAGCAGAGTCCTGGCCCTAATGCTCAGGGTGATTGACAGCATCCTTCCACTTGTGTAAGTTGGGAGCCAAGACAGTAACTGCTCTTAGAAATCCTGAACATGTGTTGATACATCTCTTTGCTTTTGTTTGGTTGGAAATGTTTGCCCTACCTCTCTCTGGATTCCTGTTGCAGCGACATAAAGAAACTCCTGCTTGATCCCGAATTCACTCTCTTGCAGAGGTGCCTCCTTGTTTCCAGGTAATGCTCTCTGATGTGTTGTGTAAGAGATAATTTCAAGTTAACTTATTTCTTTTATTGAGGCTTAGTACATTACAACCGAACTCTGACATGTTTTCAAAATCCAAGCTCCTCCTTTAGATTTGACTTACAACCCATTTAAGCGTGCTGACACAAACCTGAAGTCTGGTGACATCTTGAATGAGGCCTGGGCTTGCTGTGCTCGAGGACTTCCACATATGGGCAGCTTTAAAAATGTCAGCTAAAACTGTGCATCTAAGTGTATTGATAAACATACCTATGAGTTACTATGAAAGCAATTACCTGCGCTTTCCTAGTGTTTAGCAGAGTCACTTACAATGCGGGCATTTCCCTCCGTGTTCCAGAGAACAAGTGGCAGATTGTTTTGACACTTTATCCAGAAGCTTTTCCTGTGGAGCTGATGCCCAAACACAGAGATACTGGGAGAGCAGACCTGGGGAGCAGTTGGATGTGAAGGGCTCGGTGTGGTCAGGCCTTGTGCTGTTAGGAACCCAGTAACCAGGCTCGAGGACCCACTGCTTAGCACTTTCCCTGGTGGACTCGGGACTTGAGGACACTCGAGGGAGCCTGATCAGACCCTGGAGTGTAAATTCATGGAGGCCTCGCTTTCCTCCTTCCAGGCTCTACGGTGATGAGTCAGAGCTGCACTTCTGGACAGTGGCAGCCCACTACCTGCACAGCTTGTCCCAAGCCAAGTCTGGAGACGCAGTGGTAACCAAGGAAGGCGCTCCTCAGGACAGGCTGAACAACCCTCTGGATATCTGCTACGACGTGCTCTGTGAGAATGCCTACTTCCAGGTGCTGCCGCTGCCCTGAGCAAAGCCTTAGTCACAGATACCTTCTTCATTGGGGACCTTTTCCTGAGTATCCTAACCTTGGGGAACTTTCGAGCCCTTCCTAGAAATAAGTGTTGTGACATGTCGTATGAAAAGCCTGATTCTCTGGAAGCTTATAAACATTAAGTTTTAATGCATACTCACACACAAAAGGTTGATTTTTGTCTTAAATTTTTTAACTTGGAAAGTTTATTTTAATTTGCTCACTTCAATTTTCAATAAATCTCAGTATTTACTTGACTTAAAAAGTTTGATAGCCCAAACTAAACTAACTTCCTTTCTTCCTTCTTTCCTTCCTTCCTCCTTTCTCCTTCCTTCCTTTCATTATTCCTTCCTTTTTCTTCTTCCCTCTCTTCCTTTCTCTCTCTTTCTTCTTATTCCTCCTTTCTTGCTCCTCCTCCTTCTTTCCTACTTTAGAAGTTTCAACTAGAAAGAGTTAATCTACAGGAAGGAAAACGGTCAACTTATGATCACACAAGGAAATGCACAGACCAGCTGCTACTCTTGGGTCAGGTATGTCAGTTCTGATGCTTCGTGGAGTTGCTGGTTGATGGGCATTTCAGAGCGTTGTTGTGCATGCATATTCTCACTTGTGCATCCATATGCATATAGCCACTTGAACGCGCGTCCTTCTCTGTACACACTTAAGCTTTCTTTAGCAGTTCCACCAGCACACTTTGTGAGGCCGCAGAGCCGTGTGGTTAGCCCACTGCAGCTTTAGCTTCTGTAACAGACAGCACCTGTTTGCTTTGCTGCACCTAGTGGACGCTCCTAGCAGCTCTGCCCCAGGCCGGTCTTTATGCTTACCTTAGAGCCAACGTGCAGGACTTTCACCAGCCTTGTATGTGTTGCTAAGGCATCCAGGAGTGTTTGCAAGTGAACATCACCTCTATGCTGCAGACTTAGACGGTCCACCTTATGGTTCTAATAGGCTCTGTTGGAAGAGAATTCCCCGTAACTAGAGGAGGTGTTTCTCTTACCAGACAGACAGAGCTGTGCAGCTGCTGTTGGAAACGAGTGCAGATAACCAGCACTATTACTGTGACTCACTGAAAGCTTGCTTGGTCACCACTGTCACCTCCTCAGGCCCTTCTCAGAGCACCATTAAGCTGGTGGCAACCAATATGATCGCCAATGGCAAGCTGGCAGGTAAGGCACACTTTTACTGCATCTGTCGGTGCTGGGTTGGGTTGCTGAAGACACGTCTCTATAGATGCTATGGAAAATTAGTGCTCTAGTGCCGTGTATAGGACGACTGCAGTCACATGACCCGAGCTTATTTTAAGGAGTATTAATGATGGCAGTGACAGTAAGCAAGGGTCCCATGACCCTGCTTCACCCCAATTCATGCTTTGGAATGTGCTCGTGCTCACTACCCTGGGTGCTTGAGAGGTAACACTGTAGAGGTAACTCTGTACTAATAGTTTATCTTAAAATTCAGTTTGACAACTTCCCGTTATTCCCAGGTTAAATACTCCTTATCTGAAACAATTAAGTGTACTCACCTTGTATAAAATGTACAAGACTTAAGTCAAATGTAGTTTTGCTTTTTAATAATTTGTTAAAGAAAGTGCTGCAGGATCAGTTGAGGGGACTGTTCTTCTGTCTTCCAGAGGGCGTTCAGTTACTCTGCCTGATAGACAAGGCTGCGGATGCCTGCCGCTACCTGCAGACATATGGCGAGTGGAATCGAGCTGCATGGCTTGCAAAGGTAGGTATTCCCAGTAGGTGTCCTGAGAAGTGACATAGAGAACTCAGCTGTTTTGCTGCGAAGCTGTTTTCGTGGCTGCTTGCTGTTCACCTCCGGTTGAGTAGTATTAGCTGCTGCTTTTGTTGAAAACACCTTGCATTGACAGCAGTCAGGTGAAACAGTTGATTCCTGCCTCTTGGCATCTGATGCAGCCAGGCCCCCAGCGCTGAACCCTGCAGTTTGTGATAAACTGTTTGTTTCAGTGAAGCACAGTTCGCTTCTTCACAGCGTACAGTTCTGCTTCTTCCTTGGGAGATGACTTCGGTAAATCAGCTCAGCTTGATTCTAGAGTATAGGAAATGCATAGGATTGGGGGTTGTAGTGACAAACCTAATTGGCATTAAGCGTTCTACTCCTTTCATAAGGCTGGGTTAGTGGCAGCAGATGGTATAGCAAAGCTCCTAGTACAAGTCTTAGTTACCGTATGTGTGGCAGGGTGGCTTCTAGCAGGGAGCTGTGTCAAGGGTCATGTTAAATATAAATTGGACATCCAGCCTTAGAGACAGCTTTCAGATAAGGTCAGTCCTCCTGGCCCAGGGACATTTTCCAGATAAGGACAGGTAGAGAGCAGCAAGTTTCACTGGGAGGGAGTCCCCATGTCGCCAAGCTTTGAGAAAAGCTGCCAGGCCATGATAGACTACGGCCTCTCACCAGCAAGGCCTTTTCACATAGCAGAAGGATGTTTCTGTTCTAACATGGACCTTCTCAGGTGCGGTTAAATTCTGAAGAATGTGCAGACGTTCTGAAGCGGTGGGTTGACCACCTGTGTTCTCCACAAGTCAATCAGAAGTCCAAGGCTCTCCTGGTTCTTCTTTCTCTGGGTTGCTTTGTCAATGTGGCAGAGACACTTCACAGGTATGACTGGTGAGCCCTGGCCACTCAGACTGGGTGGCCACTTCTCCGTGTTCTCGGGTTCTAATGGTGGAGTAGTTCTTGGCTGTGATGTGAAAGGGGAATGGTACAGCTAAGGTTGTGTGGCGCCTAGTGGGGTAGGGCATCTCTCTTGATTAGTTATTTGTTCTAGAGCTGTAATCGTTTCCAACATGTCTGCCAAGCCTGAATGACACATTTTAAGACTATAGAAGTCTTTAGACAGTTGGGGAGGGTTCAGGCTTGAGAGAGTAGCTGAGAAGAAGCCCCAAGAACTGTAAGAGGTGGGAGAGTACGGTAAGGTGGGGTGTCCCCATGAGCATCTCACTCTGATAGGAGATTGACTTATTGAAAACTAGAGGCAGTAGATTGAGACAAACTTGAGAGATTACTGGGCAATGGGTACAGAATTTAGAAGAATTTGTGGTCCTGGATTACAGTGGTTTAAACTGCTTAGCACAGTGGTCTGCAGTGTCCACCATGAAGCCTGTACTTGGAGACGTGTGCTCTCTCCTTCATAAATCAGGCCTAGAAGTGTGTTGGCGTGACTTGGAGAACATTCCATTTCCACGGGAAATGTGTGCAGATCGTCAGATGCTTGGGTGGCTCCTCCCACCTAGGACAGATCTTGAGAACTGACTTGTTTCTGTTCCGCTGAGCAGCATGAGGTACTTCGATAGAGCGGCCTTGTTTGTGGAAGCCTGTCTCAAGTATGGCGCGTTTGAAGTCAGCGAGGACACAGATATCCTTTGTGCTAAGAGGAGAGGAGGTAACATGAGTGGGATTTACAACTATATCATATGAAGAAAGGGCCACATCGTGAGTCAGCAAACCCAGTGGAGAAAGGGGGGAAAAGAATCTGAATGGCTTGCTGCACTGCAGGCTGGTTAGAGGAGAGGCGAGGACTGCGCAGGTGAAGGGCCTGTGCTCTCCAGTGTGTGCTTGAACTTAAGCGAAGGGAAAGTGAATAATTTAGAAAAGCATGTGGTACTAGTGCTCTAAAATAGTATTCAGAATGGCGTGCTTTGTGGAACATGTTTTGTATGTTTACCCAGGAAACAGATTAAAAAATTTGAAAACCTCCCACTGTACCCAAGTAAGCCTCTGATACTTAATAGGATAGAACATTTGAGTTGTGCCATGCAGGCTGCTGGGAGCTGCCCACACCAGGGACACTATTTCTTCTAACCAGCTCCTGGGGTGCTTTCTTCTTTTGAAAAGAATGGGCCTGTGAATATAGCTCCCAGGTTCTCGTGTTTGCAAAACTACCTTTTCTCTTATAGTTTTTCTTGAGTTTCTGCATTTGACCTCATTTCTCTATGTTGGTTGTTAGTTAGCCCTGCACATACTCATCTTTTTAAAGCTAAACTAAAGCAAAATTTTTGAAAAGGTAACTAAAGCCTAAGGTTAGGCAAAGCCATGGCCCCAGTCACTGGTGCACTTGGTCTGGTATCAGGTTTTTCAAAACACAATAGAACAGGGCTGTCTATCTCAAAACCCAGTGTCCATCTGTTAGAGCCTCTTCCCTAGCTAAGTGTTCTGCTCCAACTGCCAGTCTCTGAGAAACTTTCACATGGAGTGGGGGGTATGTGAGGTTCTCTCCTGTCCTCTGCCATTCTCCGGTCCTCAGTGGAGTAAGGGGGTAGGAGCATCTGAGGACGCTGGCTGGGGTCTTCTACAAGGAACACTGGACTCAGCTGGTGCAGAGCGCAGCATGGTTAGACCGAGGCACTTCCCCCTCGTAAAGAAATGCCTACACTCGTGACATGCTGCTCCCCATGGCCACCAGCACCTGGGCAGAACTGCCCTTCTACTTTGGCATCTGTGCTCTTGGCTTCCTTAACTGAGGTCTACAGAAGCTCGTCACTGCCATCTATGCAGACTATGCCCGAAGCCTGAAGAGCCTCGGTTTTAAACAGGGAGCGGTGCATTTTGCTTCAAAAGCTGGAGTAGCTGGCAGAGAGTTACTGAGTGAGCTTGGATCCCCCAAGGAAGAACTAACAGAAGGGTGACATGTTCTGTGCAGGGAATCCGATGTTGGAAGCAAGGTGTGAGGGGCACTGGCCTGACTGCTCATGGTCGCAGTCAAGGTCAGTCCAGACTGCTGTGAAGACCTGGCCCCTGTTAGTTGTGTCACCACCTTCTTAAGGCTGCAGGTCCCGGCAGCACTGGAGCCAGGTCTGTGTCCCGTGTGAGCTCAGAACAGTGGGACCCACAGTGGGAAAGTGTATAGTGTTCATTCTTTTGGAAAGTGCTTTTAAGATCCCTGTGACTACTTTTCAATATTTGTAACTTAAAAACTCGAGAGAATGGATTGCTTTCCTTTCTCGTTTGTTAATTTAAAGATTTTAAGAATCTGTAACAAGAGATTGTGCAACTGATGGATTCTCAGACACGTGCTGTGTGTGCCTGTGTTGATTGGTATTTGTTTAGGACACAGCAGGACAGAGCATTTGAAGACACCTTGAGAACACAGTGGATTCATTGCTTTAGGCATTGGTGAGTTTTGTATTTGGGACTCAGTCTTCAGGAACATGTCTAAGTTTCACATTTAGTGTTAGTGGTCTTGGATGGTCTAAATTTTAACTCCTAGGATACATTCCAGTAACCTCATTTCTAAAGCCTCTTTTGTACATTTTTCTGCCTTTGTTTTCTTCAAATAGATGTAATTATTATAAATTATTGCTCAGAATTTAAACATCTGTGACTATTAAAATGATAAATAAAGGAAAATCCCAGCCAAGACTTTGTTGTTTTGAGTTTTTTTTCTTTTTGAGATGGGTTCTTTTGGCCCCAAATGGCCAGATGAACAGCACCCCTACTTTATTTTTCCAGGGACATTGAGAAATACAACTTCAGGTCAAAGTTTCAGTCCCTGGTTCCCAGCAACTTGGGGGCAGTTTCCAGACCCCCGTCTTCCATTTTTGAAGTTAGCTGCATCAGGGGTACTTGAGGAAGATGGCTTATTCCAGAACAATGTGGCGCCTTGGTGAAAAGACTTGGTTTGACCAATGGCTATCCATCTGAGCTGAGATTAAAAAGACTGTCCCTGGAGGTGCCAGTTTTCTTCCTGCCGCTCCAGCATTTGAAGAAATGAAGCCACTGGTTGGCTGGGAGAGGGGCTGGAGAGGAGAAAATGCTGCCGCAGCTCCACGCCCACACCTGCTGGTCGCTGTCATGCTGGTGGGTGGTCGCTGCCTTTGGTTGTTCTTGTTGGAAGGCTGATGGGGTACGTGCAACCAAAGGCAGGTGACTTGAAAGACCTAAAATGTTACTGCCCTACCCTTGACAGAATACTTTTATGACTCCCATTCAGGAGTCAAATTGTTGCCTCGTGAAGTCTCACTGGTGACAGATTGGCATGAGGTCCCCCGGTACTCACAGTGAGTGTAGACTCTTCCCTACTCCCTGTGCTAATAAGAACGCCAGGAAGTTCACCTCATCTGGCACTTCCCAGCCTCAGGTTCTCACTAGAGAGGCTTCAGACTGACTTGTGACAGTTGTCATTTGTGACAGTTCTGAGGCAGAAGGCGTCCGATGATGGAAACAAAGGCTCAGGTTTCAGGAGCCGTGTTAGGAGCACGTGGAGCATTTGAAGCACACCTGTCTCATTCCAGACACAGTCAGCCTCGAGGCCCTGCCTTCGTTCCAGTCCCTTGTCACTCTCCCATCAGGTTAAACCAGAACAGCGAGGGCCAGAAAACAAAACTGAGCTGTGTTGGACACCAGTGGTATGCATACCTGTTGCAGAAAATAATTCACTAAGGAGCAGAAGAGTGTGTGTCCTGATTGTGGAGAGATCCCAGACTGAGGAGTCCTCAAGAGCTTGATCACCCCATACAGTCCCGTGGAGTCGAGCCAGCAAACAGAACAGCGAGCACTAAGTTTGCAGTCAAATCAGCGGGCCGAGGTCAAGAGGAAACTGCACCGCACTGCAAGGACACCTGGGAGGGAAGAGGCCGACTTCTGAGGCTGATGGGGAAGGGAAGGGACTTGCACGGGTTTCTCAAGAATCCCAGCACTCAGGAGGCAGAGGCAGGCGGATCTCTGTGAGTTCGAGACCAGCCTAATGTACAGAGCTAGTTCCAGGACAGGCTCCAAAGCCACAGAGAAACCCTGTCTCAAAAAAACAAACAAACAAACAAAAAAGAAGTGCTGGGTTAATGTTTAAGTGCTGCTTATTAACCGTGGTGGACGGTTATTGTCCTTCTCATCTGTCTCTAATTACCCCAAAGCAGAGGGCATCTGACTTCCAGTACTTAGGAACTAACCGTGATGATTCGTGATGTCCAACCCCCCAGGGTCCTTCTCCCCGCCCTGGCAGCTCTGCGCTCCACCAAACACTAAGCAAAGACTGTGTTCTTCTTTTTGGAAATGAGCTAGGCTGTGGCAGCTTTCTCAGCAGTGCGCCCGGCCTCTCATCTGCCAGCTGCAAGAACTTGAGTGAGCCACCACTTCAGAGCTTGACTCTTAGCACATTTGTTTGGCACAGCTCTGGAGTGGGCGTCTAGTTTTCCAAAACCTCACTGAGGCCAAGAAATCCAAGTCCACGCAGATGTGGCAGAGGTACAGTTCTGTGATTTCATTTTATTTATTTTTTTATGTTATTTGTGCTGTGTCTTAGGGTTTGTTTCGGTGGTGAAACACCATGAGCAAAAAAGCCTGCTGGGAGGAAAGGATCTGTTTGACTTATACTCCCGCATCAGTGGAAAGTCAGGAAGTCAGGAACTCAAAATGGCAGGATCCTGGAGGCAGGAGCTGATGTAGAGGCCGTGGAGGGGAGCTGCTAACTGCCTTGCTTCTTATGGCTTACTCAGTCTGCTTCTTTATAGAACTCAGGACCGCCAGCCCAGGGATGGAACTACCCACAGTAGGCTGGGCCTTCCCACGTCAATGACTAATTAAGAAAATGTCTTACAGCCAGATCTTAGGAAGGGATTTTTTCAAAGTTTGCTTCTTCCAGATAACTCTAGTTTGTGTGTCAAGCTGACATGAGACTAGAAAAACTATGTCTTTCATACACACACAGAAAAGGAGGTGAACTGTTCAACAGAACTTGAGGCCTGTTGATTTCTCCTTCCCGATGCCCTTTAGGAATGTTCCTCCACCCAGTGTAATTGAATGGCAGTCCTTGGCTTGTCTGAGGTTGCTCATCTTTGCCAGGGGTCTAGGGACCGTATACCTTATCACATTGGGCAGCTTGGATAGCATCCTGGAAACACCCCCATCTAGGTGTATTGACATGGTGGTGAGAAGCTCGGCCTACCTGGCCAAGGAGAAGCCAGTTCACCTTGGACAGTGCCTGTGGAGCCTCTGTGTCTCGTGGCCACTGCAGGCTGCACCTTGGGGGTTGATTTTTTTTTTTTTTTTTTTTGTCACAAGCAGACCTACTCAGGAACAGTTCTAAGTACCAGTGCCTCAGAAGGGACAGTGGAAAAAGGAGTAGAGCTTGAACTGCCTGGCCAGTTGTCATCTGGTACTCTTTTGCCAGTGCTGGTAGTACACTCTCCCTAGGCGGCGGAGAGAGTGGATAACTGTGAACCGTGGTGATCAATATAGAGAGTGCGCCAGTCACCACAATTAGTTAAGGGTGCGTGCTGTCTGTAAGCCTGACTGGTGGGGAATATGGTAAGAACCGCCTCCCTTGTTACAGAGCCTTCCTGGAGTGGCGTGGACAAGCAGGAGTTCCTCAGGATTGGTTGTGACTTGGGATGGGGGAAGATGGGCTCCTGGAATCCAGACCCCTGCTCTCTCCACCCCGTAACTGCAAAAAGCTTGCTTAGGGCAGAACTTCATCTGGAGCCTGGTAGGTAACCATCTCCCCAGAGACAGACTCCTGAGCTTCTAACCTTTACCCCTGACATCCCCCATGCCCAGCAGTCTGTTCCCGCCTGAGATTCAGACTCATCCCAAGCCTTTGGCCGCCTCAGCCCTGACCACTCCCCACCTTTATCCCCCACCACTTCTTGGGAACTAGCAAGCTTCACGTGTTTACTGAGCCTAATACACTGTCCAGAGCTCCACACTGTGGAAAGTTTCCAGACAGTCCCTAGCTGCCTTGCTTAAACTGCATGGGGAAGTGGAAGAGGGTAGTAGGGAGTGGTCCTGAGAGAGAAACCAGAGCCTTCCAGGCAAGATGGAAGGCCTGTGGAGCCAGTGTGAACTCGGTGAGCCTGGCCCCAAGACTAGGGGAAATGCTGGTGAGGAGGCTTAGGGAGGGGGCTCCTCTGGAACATGGAAACCATTCCCCAAGTCTATCCCAAGACAGTGCAGGTGCAGATGGAGGGTGCCCTTCCAGGCCTGCCCTCACGTCCCTCCCTAGCAGCTCCACTGCAGTGAAATCAACCCGAAGCCATTATCGCCATGGCCCATCTACAGGATGGCTTTCCAGGATCTCTTCTGGTTCCAGGCCTCCCTCCATATGGGTTGTCTTCTCCTGTGTGAGCCTTGAACATCCTCGCCCCACCTCACAGCCTTTGCGCATATGCCCCCGCCCCTCCCCCAGCCATTCAGGTGGCTCCACTCCCCCTTACTTCTCCAGAGTCACTTGTTTCTTACAGGCACCCCACCCCAATCCTTTCCTGTACCCCACTTCAGTTGGTCTCTAGAACCCCTGACCTCACTCAGTCCATGTTCTTGTTGCCTAGTTTCCTGACAAGATCATAAGTTCCATGAAGGTGGAGCTTCTTTTGCCTTGTCTTTTCATGGGGCCTCAGCTCCCAGAAGATGGCCTAGCCCAGGGAAAGCATTGGTCAGTGTATGAGGGGATGATTGCAATAAAGGAGGGCCTTGCCTGGGGATGGGACAGGAAGGAGTACCAGCTGGAGCTGTCCCCCCAGAACAGAGGGCAGTGCACATGTGTCCCCTCACCAGGTTCCCATAGCCCTGCTGTCACAGTCCTGGGTTAAGAGAGTTACTTCTTCATCTTGCCCCCAGGAGGGAATGGAGAGTAGCTGACTGAGGCTAGTGTGTGAGCTAGACTAGGTAGCTGGTCTCTGGGTAGCAGCTGAGTCTCTAGAACATTCTTAGAAGGCTAACTAGATGGACCCCGCCATCTGTCCTGCCCTTCTGGAGCTGATGTTATTCATACCCTGTGTGCTTTCCCTTTTGAGGACTCCCAGATCCCATCACATACTTGGTGTGATTGGGTTTGTGGGGAGCAGGGCAGAGTAGGGCTGAACTTGGAATCGGAACACCCTCACCTGACAGCGAGAGGCCGCTGAGAGGGCTGTGCACTTTTCTCCGCTGTGCGTAGTGCCGAGAGTGGGGCGTCAGAAAAGCCGGGGCGCACCTGAGACCAGCCAGCATCAGGACCCGTTTTTACCACAAGGTAACAGAGCCTTTCTGTTTGACTGGACTTCAGTCCGTGTGCTCTGTCTCTGCAGAGTATTCTAGAAAGTCTGCTGACAGATGTATAAGCATAGTGCAGAAGCTCCCTTTTCTCCCGACTGGTAACTGTCCCTTTCTCATTATTTTTCACTCCTTCTAGCAGATGTGCCCAGTATTCTATGCGTATCTCAGAAATTCTCGGTGCAGTTCTCAGAAAATGCAGTGGCCGGGCTGTTAAGTTTAGCAGTGCACCATTGGTGAATGCAGGAATAGGTGCACACTGTCAACACAAGGAAGTGGTCCGCCATTTCGTGCTTGCTGTTGTGGGATATTATTTTAGGATGTGTTACATTTGTTCATACTGTGGAACATTTGTTTAATGATGCAAAGATGTGTTGCATTCTTTTATGTTGCATTTGTTTAACTCTGTGAATCTGTCACTGCGCCTGTCTAAAATACCTGAGTGGTCTAATAAAGAGCTGGGCAGCCAGTAGCAAGGCAGGAGAAAGGATAGTCAGGGATAGCAGGCCCAGAGAATAAATAATAGAAGAGAGAAGAGGGAGGAATGAGAAAAGGAGATGGAGAGGAGGATGCCGGGGGTCAGCCACTTGGCCACACAGCCAGCCACTGAATAAGAAGGAAAGAAAAGATACACAGAAATAGAGAAAGGTAAAAGCCCATAGGCCAAAGGTAGATGGGATAATTTAAGTTAAGAAAAGTTGGCTAGAAACAAGCCAAGCTAAGGCTGGGCAGTCAGTAAGAATAATTCTTCATGTATTTATTTGGGTGGTGAGCCCCCAAAGAGAAAAATAACCAACCACAGCTTGCTTTCCTGGGATCTCTAGACAAGCACTATATATGTTCTCGTCTCAGCTCTGTGACAAAACCTTGATTAACACAGCTTTTGGGAGGGAGGGCTTGTTTGAGCTCACCATTTAGAAGCACAAAGGCATGAGGCAGGAAGTCACACTGCTGATGTAGGAAATCTCAGTGTAGACAGGAAATAGGGCCCAGTTCTAAAATTTCAAGGACTTCCCCAGTGACCTACTTCCTCCCATGAGTGTCTACCTCCTAAAAGTTACACAGCCTTCGTTGGGAAATATTATTTTCAGGTGTGTGACTTTTGTTTATGCTGCATTTGTTTAACTCTGTAAAGCTGTGTTACTGTGCCTGCCTAAAACATCTGATTGGTCTAATAAAGAGCTGAGCAGCCAATAGCAAGGATAGACAAGGCTGGCAGGCAGGGTATAAACACGAGGAGAGCCGAGGAAGAAGGAGCAAGAAAACGAGAGGAGGGCACTAGGGGCCAGCTTCCACCCAGCTACACAGTAAGCCATGGAGAAAGAAGTACAGTAAGATATACAGAATTAAGAAAGATAAAAGCCCAGAGGTAAAAGATAGTAGGGATAATTTAAGAAAAACTGGCAAGAAACAAGACAAGCCAAGGCCGGGTGTTCATAACAATGAATAAGCTTCCATGTGTGATTTATTTGGGAGCTTGGTGGTGTGTCCCTCAAGCCAAAAGAGTAAAAATTACTTCAACAAACCTTCCTGCTACCTGAGCCACAACAAGGAACCACATCTCCCAACACACAGGCTGATGAGGATCACTTCATATTCAGAACAAAACATCAACTACATTTTATTTTTCCCAAGAGTCTAGCCAGTCCTGAATCTGCTCAGGAAGTCCCACAGAACATTCTCAGTATTTCTTGTTAGAGACAGCCCTGCAGATGTCAGAGTAGCATCCACCTTGTCCGGCCCTGATCTTCAGGCTTAGTTTCCTAGGTAACATTGCACCTGGACCCTGCTAGGAATTTACCCAGGATCCAGGGGCTCCTCTTAAAGCAGCTGGAGAAGAGATGGGGTGCAGGGCCATGGCTGGATATCAGGACAGGCAAGGGGATAAGCATATGTGAACACATCTTGCCTGACTCCTAACCTCAGCCTCTGAGAGGCGAAGCCTGCCCTGCTCTGCTACCCGACTCACACAGCACTGTTGAGTGACGAGAGGCAGGTGACACACTGCCCTGAAATCCTCGTGTTGAGTTTCTTGGAACGCCAGGCTTCCAATCTTAAAGTTCAAATATTCTTTTGCAAACAGGAGTGGCCGGTCACCCTACCGGTAATGAACAAAAGGAAATGCAAGACCTGGTACACTCGACACCCAGCCCCATCTCCATTCTCGCTAATTCTCCAAAGCAAGGGAGGTTTAGGGGACCTGAATTGGTGCCCTCCTTTGGGGAGTCAGTTGTGGAGGAGGCAAGTGGATGCACTCTGAAGCTAGCTAAGCCAGGATGGAGGACAACTGGTCAGGCATGTGCTGCTGGCGGGAAAGAAGGGCTTGCAAAACATTTCTCCAAGCTTTGTGCGGCAGTTTGGACGTTCCAAGACCTATTTGCGAAGCAGAACAACTGAGACCACTGTGGTTTGTGTGTTCTCCTGTGCAAAAACCACCACATGCCCTCGCTCTATCTTGGTCCTTATTTTTCTTTCAGATGAGTACCAGATGTTGAGGGAGAGCTGAAAACACTACCTGTTGGTTTATAAACCACAGTATTGCTCCTCAGGGTCAGCTCTGTTCCTTGGTCAAGGGTTTTGGAACCTCAGT
The DNA here is from genome assembly GCF_014885135.2 of Alexandromys fortis. NCBI lineage: Eukaryota > Metazoa > Chordata > Mammalia > Rodentia > Cricetidae > Alexandromys > Alexandromys fortis. The sequence goes on from NW_026068042.1 coordinate 2,886,185, forward strand.
TCTGTCTCTGCTGCTGCCGAGTGCCTCTGTTTTCAATTATGAAGTCGGTGAAGGATGGCAAAGAGGTAGCCTGGGCCATTTTCCTCTTGGGTGGGGCCACAGTGGCTGCCAGTCATTCAAATCCTGGTCTCAGAGGTTCTCAGGCCCAGGGTTAACTTCCATGGGTAGGTCTACGCGGGACTCATGGTAGATACATGTTCTGTGGACAACCTTAGCCTCACAAGCCAGAGCTTAACCAGCAAAGATGACCATATCCCATTGGATGGTGTCCTTATGAGGAGAGACGAGAACATGGAGATTGTGACTAGAGGCCATGCGGTGACAGAGCAGGACTCGTATGCTGTCTCCAGCCAAGCAGCACCAAGGACACCATAAACATCCAGGGAGAAATAAGGAAGCCCCCTCCCCAGAAGCCTCTACAGGGAGCCAGGTTCTGTCCACTTCAGCTTCAGACGTCTGCCTGCAGAATGACCAAGCTAAGTTCAGTGCTCTGATGCCGGTGGTCCTTCGTGAGGACACTTGAAAAACAGTCTGCCTCTATTGACTCACAGTGGCTACCTGGAATTACTCAGTGTCTTCGAATGCGCTCATCCTTGGTGGAAGAGGGCCAGTTGTAACACTTCTGTTCTCTCCTGGCTGAGGGCGAGAGGAGGCCTCTGCTTGCCCTTGTCGTGGTCAGTGGGATTTCTCCAGTAAGGACACACTTTTTTGTTGTTGTTGGAAGAGGGTGCCAGGATAGAGCCCAGAGCCTTGTGTGTGTCAGATAAAGGCTCTACCACTGAATTACTGTACCAAGTACACTATTAAGAGAAAATTGTATGTGTGCAGGTGGCCAGAAGAAGATGTTGGAACCCCTGGACCAGTTGGAGTCACAGGTGGTTTTGAGTCACGTGATGCAGGTGCTGTGAGCTGAACTCTGGACTTCTGCAATAGCAGTACATACCCTTAACTCCAAACCATCTTTCCAGCCCCTGTGTGTCTTATTTGAGACAGTTTTGCTGCATGTCCCTGGCTGGTTCCAAACTCAGGGCAGTTCATCTCTTTCAACATCCTAAGGGCTGAGACTACAGGCATGTGCCTCCGGGGCTACCCAGGAGGACACGTTTTTTTGACAATGAGATAGGTGGCCTGGAAAGGTGACATTCAGAGCTCAGCATCCCAGAGATGTCAAGAGGAGTGAGCTGACTGTCAGCAGAGAGGCTGCAGGAGAGGAGCTGTGCTTGAGTGAGCACCTGTGGTGGATGGCCTGCCTGTGTGCTCCCTACAAACATGGCAAGCCGTGTGTGGCATTCACCCCATGGTGAACCTCTGTGGCATCAGCTTGTACCGAAACCTGGAGAGAGTCCTAGATGCTGCTCTCTTCAGGCCTTCTGTAGACATGCCCACCCTCCTTCTTCCTCCCTCCTCTGGTAGTCTGTATTTGTCTGACAGATGGGAGGGAGAGCAGAAAGAACTGAGGAAGCCGCCGAGAGGCCAACTTGGTTGTTTCTGAGGTGCTGGGGTTTGAACTCAGGACTTCTTACATGGGATATCAACTGTTTACCGCTGAGCTGGAGCTGAAATCCCAGCCTCATCCTTTTGTGGGGGGCAGAGGGTGGGAGCAGGGTCTCCTGGCTGGCTGGCCTGGAACTCTAGATATATCAAGCTTCAACCCACGCTTTTTTAAGAAGGAAAGAATGGCTTCCTGGTGGCCCTTTGATGAACCAGGCTCTGCCCCCCAACTCTCCACCTTCTTTTCCCGCTGTGGTTCGCAGCAGCCCCACTGTGCTCCTGCCAGCGTTTCTCCTGCTGCCTCTGCTGACCGGAGACTCACGGAAACCGACTGTTCTAGACATACCCCAGGGTCCAGTTTGTCAAAACCTCTGGAGCCATAGCAGTGGCTGGGAAGAATCCAGTCTCCGCTTTTGTGCTTTCCCAACTTCTGGATCCAAGAATGCCTTTTGCCAGCGTGTATATCCCAATCTGTGTTCCTTGGGATCACGACTTCCTGAGAGGTATTAGCAAACATTCTAAAAGTATCATGGCCAAATAAAGTTAGGAAATGCCAAAGTAGAATTTAGTCAGTTTCTTTCCAGCAGGCCCTCTCAGTACCTTTATCATGCAAATTCAGATGCCCCACCCCCCCAAAAAAGAAAACACAAGACATTAGATATGCTGAGACTCTTGGTCCATTGGATAGGCTTTTGATTTTGGCACCCCCTCCCCATTCTGCCCACTTCTGTCTGTGATTATCTGGACTTCCTCAGTAAAGTTGTTTCTTCCTTCCTTTTCTCCTAAGTGTTAGGAAAATCACCTGCTCCTCCTGTCTGTCCTCTCTCAGTGGAACAATGCAGCCTCCTCAGCCAGCATCAGCTCCAGCAGCAAGCCCAGTGGTTTTTGTTTGTTTTGTTTTGAGGCAGGGTCTCCTGTATCCCAGGTTGTCTTCAGACTCACTATGTAGAAGGTTGTGAACCACCATGTCTGTGCTGGGAATCGAACCTAGGTCCTCTGGGAGAACAGCAAGTGCTCTTAATTAACCACTGACCCATCTCTCCAGCTTTATAAGTTTACTCTTTAGGGGCATAAAAGGCTTCTGTCATCCAGGGCCAGGCCAGTCCTCCCTAAGATGCTGTCGCATGCTCCCCCACGCCACCTAGTCCATGATGGGGTCAGCCGGAAACACCGTGGTTCTGAGTATGCAGTAGTCACGTGTTGCTCTCGCTGTCTGGAACAACTTTCCCCTCTGCGTTCTGAAAGCTGGCACCTATGCCCCCAGCTCCTCACACCCCCAACCCCTCCCTGCTTCTAGACCAGGAGCACACTGTTGACCAAAACCACAGTAATGGACAAGTTGATGGGCTCCAAGCCCTGCAGCATCTTTGGCTCTTTTCCCCAGGCACCTCATCCTGACTCTGTGAGCTGAGTGCAGGCCACACCCAGATCGTGATGAGCTAGAGCCTGAGACCGATCCAGAGCCGAGATTCCCAGGCCTAGGCACAACTGACTTCCTGCTCTGCTGAATTAGCCTGGGGAATAGTTCCTCTCCTGTTTGCTCATGTTGTTTATGCTTCTCCTTTTTCTTCATGGAGCTTATGTGTCTTCTACTTACCATCTAGCTAGGTCCCTCCGCTTTCTCTTCAGGCCTTTTATAAGCTTTGGTGCCATGTATGGTTCAGTTTGGATCTGTAACTTAGTCTTTGCCTTCTGTTTCACCCTCCTTTCCGATCCCTTTTGATTCGCATCTTTATTATCCAAATTCCCTCCTTGCTGTGTTGTTTATAGTATCCTTTTCTACCTGTCCCCATTATCTGCCAGTTTACCCCATTTGTCCTTGACTTGTCACACCTTAACGTAAATTAGTGCTTTGGCCATTTTCCAGAGAGCAAATAGACCCTTAAAGTATCCTACCCCTGTTTATCCCTCTTGGTTTATGCACTGTTTCCATATATGTCCCCTCTCAGCCTCCGTAAGGACATCTGCCATGCTGCCAATATCCATTCAAACCCACCCGCGTCAGTCCCCTGCGTCTGTCCCCTGGTTTTGAGATATGAAAGACTGGGGCCACTTGGACTTCATTTCGTGCTTGACCTTGAAGCTCTGACCTTCCAGTTCCCTGCTTCTGCTACCGTTTCTGCTATGCCCCCTGCCGTGGTGGACTCTTCTCCCTCTGGAGCCTTAAGCCCAAATAAACTCCTTACATCGTGGGATGTAATATTACACTAATATTTCCTAAGCAGCTTTGGACCACCGCTAGCTCTCTATTGCCTTTGGAAGGGTCCGCTTCAGGGTTCAGCCCCTCTGTCATCACTTTAAAACCTAATAAAAACCACCTGACCACTTCCTGCGGCAGGAGTCAAGACAGCAGAGGCCCTGTGCTCACCTGCCAACCGGAGACTGTGCTGCGCTCCTTGGACCTGCCAAATGAGCCTCGTCCTCCAAGCTGAGCAAAGACAGCAAGGCCTCCACAGGCACACCAGAGGTTTCCACACTTCTCTAGTGAACACTTGGAGACAGACAATGGTGTTGAGGCCAGCAGTTAGTTTTATCTTTCTAGATCCGTATAATGACTAGAGTGGCTGTGGAAATCAAAGCATACAGGTGTCCCTGTAGCTTAGCTGGTGGCTGCTGTGGTTTGGCTCGCTCCCGGGATAGAAGGAGCGCATCGTCAGCTCTCATGCCTGCTGATTCTGAATCTGGCGATACTGACCACAGAAGGGAAATACTTGAAAGCAATGGCATGCTGTTGCTTGGCTTGTGCCGATTTAGTCAGGCCCATGATGACCGAGCCTGCACCGAGCATGGGAGCCTGCACTGACTTTCTTGCCCAGGAACACAGGCTGCGGATGCTTGCACTTCATTCACGGTGTATTGGGTATTGTAAGGACTGTAGAGGGGATTTAAGAGTCTGCAGGAGTGGGATCCAGAAATGACTCAGTGTAAAATATATGTGGGACAAGTATGAGCACCTGAGTTAGGGCACTAGTATCTACACTTTTAAAAAAGCAGGTGCACAGTGCACACCTACAATCCAAGCACTGGAGAGTTGGAGACAAGAGGATCTCCAGCGTGCTGGCCAACCAGTCCAGCTGAATGAGTAAGCTCCAAGTTCAGTGAGAACACTGTGCAAAGAAAGACATTTGAAGAAAGGGGATCATTTGAAGAAGATATCTAGCATCCACCTCTGGCCTCCACATGCATGCACATGTATGTGCACATGTACCTATTCTTCTGGCCTCCACATACATATACATGCACACACAAAAAAGAAAAAAGAAAAAGAAAGGAAGGAAGGAAAGAAAAAAAAGCAAAGAAAATCTATGGGAGGAAGCGGAGGAGTTGTATGCAAATATCCCGCCACGTTCTGACTGTGACGTTCATGACTTCTCTGTCTTGGAATCTGTAGGCGGAGTTTTCCTGTGCCAGCAGCCGCTTCACAAATAACCACTCAGAGTCTTAATATTAATTAGAAAAACTCAGCCAATAACTCAGGCTTGCTACTAACTAGCTCTTACAGCTTAACCCCCTCCTATTAATGTGTGTGCTGCCCCAGGCTCGTGGCTTTTACCTCTATCCCATTTTGTGTGTCCGACTAGTTCTCAGTCTGGCTGGTGACTCCTCTGACTCTGCCCTTCCTCATCCCATCATTCTCAGTTGGGCTTTCCTGCCTAACTTTATCCTGTTCAGCTACTGGCCAGTCAGTTTCTTCATTAAACCAATCATAGCGACATAGAGTCACACAGTGTTTGGGAGGATTATTCCACCGCAGGAATCATTCTCTTTGAAGCCTGGGGTTTGTACCTCCGTTGTCACACCGAACAGTGAACTCGATTTCTGCTGCTGATTAAGGTGAACGCAGGTTCCAATGGATCCAAACTGTTCCTTTTATAGACAACGATTACCCAAAGGTTCTAGAGACAATGAGAAAATCAAGGGAGAGCAGCCCGGTGTGCAGGACGTGGCAGAAGTGTGGCTCCTCCCCCTTCCTGAGTGAAGGAGGATTCCTGGGCTCTGGAAGGAAGGTCGGCACCAGCCACTCTCCTCCAGCTGACAGCACAGAAAAATTGGAGACCCCTGGTGTCAGATCTTTTGATCTTTCAAAGGGGGCTGGAAGTTCAAAGAACGATGCACCATATCAGATTTTTAAATACTGGCTTGACTAAAAAGAATCCAGTGCAAGCCAAACAAAATACATCTCCGAGCCAAGATCAGCCTTGCGTGGACAATTTGTGCCTTCTGTGATCATAAAAGTCAGAAAGCAGAGACACCAGGCTTCATCTTGCATCCCTATGCTGCTAGACTCAGAGAAGCAAAGCATGCTAACACTCGGCAACTTGCTGTCCCTGTACATTCTGGGCACGTGTGGGATTCTACTCCTGGCCACCTGAGCTGTACCAGGTTTTATTTGCTCAGCTAAAATCATGAGGGCTACAGCTTAATTTTCTGGGGTTTATATAATTCCTTCATCAAGTTATCTTCATATGTTGCCAAGATGAAGGTTTTGTTTGTTTTCTTGTGACGATAACCAAGGGCTGGTGTATCCCTGATGACTGCCTCAGTAGTCAAAGGCCACAGTGGTTTAGAGAAGGCCTTCTTCCTTGCAAGAGGTCTGCAGACATCCAGAATCACACTTAGACCCATCTCAGGGACAAGAGGCAGGACAGCTATCTGGCATCAAGTTTTCTTTCTGTCCCTTGCTGACTAGGCTAGACATTTCCCAACTTGAGCCATACCTCTGCATCTTCTCACAGAATGAAAAGCAAAATCCTACAAGCAGATTGTCTTGGTTTTTGTCACAGGATACCTGATCAAAGCAACTTGAGGAAGGGAGTTTGTCGTGGCAGGCATTTTGAGGGTACTGTCCATCATGGTGGGGAGTTTTAGTAGCAGGAGCCTGAGGCAGCCGGTCACAGTCGTCGGGAGCAGAGGTGAATGCTAGGACTTAGCTCATATGTTTTATTCAGTTTATTTAATTCTGTGAATTAGCCCTCACAGACATGTCCAGAAATTTTTCTTCTAGTGGTTCTAGATCCTGTCTAGCTGCCAATCAATGCTAGCCACCACACAACTAATAAAACACCGCTTTCTGCTTGTTCTTGGTGTCCACATCTCTGTGAGTGCTTAAAGATATCTCTTGCTCCTCCAGAAAATATTGGCCCCATCTGATTCAAGTAGCCCCGGCACTGGACCGCTCAGCCTTAGGGCAGGCTCTCCCCTACCTCTTTCCCTTCTCTGTGTCACCATTAACCCCCCCCCCCCCCGTGCTGAGCCCTGGGGCCAGGTTTATCGTAGAACACGGAACTAACACATAACTCTTACTACCATAGTGTCCATAGAGTGTGGAGTGGATTCTCTGAAGCCCAGCATGGTGCTTATACCAGCAACTCCTTTGGAAGGCTGAGGCTGGAGGGTTATTGTGAATTTGAAGCCATCCTAGACTATAGAGTGGGTTCCGGTCCAACCCAGGCCATTGAGTGGAACACTGTCTCATTAGGGAAAAAAAAAAAAAAAAGGAATTGGTCTTTGCTGTTGATGTCAACCCCTTTTATGCATCTAGTCCAACAGGCATCAAGAGCCACAGCCCAGGCCCATTGCTATCTTTCAGGACTCCAGTTGGCTCTGGCCCGGCCAGTGTTGGCACTCACGATTCTCCTTGCTTCCCCTGGGTCAGGCTCCACCCACATAGGAACCCTTGTCTCCCTCCTGCCCCGAGTGTCCAAGTTCCAAGGTGATGCCATCCTGGTCCTTGGGACTTCACAAATGCACAATCTGTGATGGCGAGTCTTCATGTCAGCCGGCTGGGCTGAGACACCTGGGGATTAGTGAACTGTGTTCCTGGCTGTGCCTATCGGTGTTTCTAGAGGGTTAATGAAGACTGGAAGGTGAGCCCTGAATGCAGGCAGCACCATCGTGCAGGCAGGGGACCAGCAGAAATAAAGGGGAAAGAGGAAGGCTCTAGGACCGTATCCTTTCTCTGCTTCCTGAGCTCTAGGAGGTGAGCTGCCCTAATAGTCTGCTGCACCTCCTGCCTGAGCAATGGATCTGAGAGCCAGAAGAAACTCTTCCTTAACCTGTTTACGTTGGGAATTTTTTTTTTTTTCATGGTGACAAAAATGCCAAAATAAAGCTTAAGAATTTGCTACTGTCTTCTTAAAGCAGCCGTATTATTATTAAGAAAAGTCCTTCCCCGGGATCGTCTATACCACAGAGGACACTTAAGGGCCTGGAAACAGCCCAAAGGGACGAGAAAAGACGTAGATACCAGAGTGCAGCCTCTGCCCTTCCTTTCCCATCCCTTTTTACTATCTAGTTAATGGCTCTGCCAATCATCTGGCCAACCCAGGCACGAGAAGCGCTTCCAGTTCTAGAGCCAACAGGTCAGTGTCTGTCCGTGGTCCCTTTCCTGCCTCCAACCTCCACGGCTGTCTGTTCTCTTTGACTGGGGCTCAGCCTCTAGGTGTGCTGTTCCTGCCCCTAAGGACTACTCAACCACTACAGCTATCACTCCAACTACTTCTTTTTTTATTTATTTATTTTTATTTATTTATTAAAGATTTCTGCCTCCTCCCCACCACCGCCTCCATTTTCCCTCCCCTCCCACGATCAAGTCCCCCTCCCTCGTCAGCCAGAAGAGCAATCAGGGTTCCCTGCCCTGTGGGAAGTCCAAGGACCACCCACCTCCATCCAGGTCTAGTAAGGTGAGCATCCAAACTGCCTAGGCTCCCACAAAGCCAGTACGTGCAGTAGGATCAAAAGCCCATTTCCGTTGTTCTTGAGTTCTCAGCAGCCCTCATTGTCCGACACTCCAACTACTACAACTATTATTCCTGCAGCTCCTACTCCTACAACTACTATTACCTCCTCCTCCATCGCATATGTGCTCCCAATATAATTCAGTCTTCTTGTTTGCACAGAAAACACTTTTTTACTGACTGAGCTCTCTCTTAAAACCTGCATCAAGTCTATCAATAAGAGCATCCCGCAATGAGATGGTTTAACTCCAGTTGCAAGAGACTGCTTCTAGGTCCCCAGTCTCTGTCAGTGCCTCACAAGCCTGCTGCTCATCTGGAAAGGGAGGACCCAGGGGGGTCCTCATGCTGTCCGGAACCCGCTCTCCGCCCATGCCCTTCTGTGTGTCAGAGCACCCAGAAAGTGTCGCTACACGTTACAGTCATTTACCGTGAGATCCCATCTTCCCTTGGGTTAGAGTTCCAGTGTGGCACACGTCAAGTCCCCGAGTGGAGTAGTAACTAACTCCTAGATGAGAAGGACGCAGGAGTAGGGCTAATTCTGTGCCTGAAGGAAGCCCCTGCCCCTTGTGAGCAACTAGTTCTCCATCACAGTACTGCTTTGTCTCAGATGCATGCTGCCAGCCGTGGGCAGCAGAGGGCAGCAGAGATCAGGACACGGAGTTTAACCAGAGCCTCACTTCCCAGAAAGAAAATTCAAGGCACCTGAACTCTATAGCAGGGCGGCTCCACACTCCAGAACCATTATCAACGCAGCCAGCAAGGTATTCCCTAGTCTGCACTTTCTTTCTTCTGTGACTAGGGTAGCCTTCCACTGAGACTTGCTTCTTGGAGTTAGTTTTAAATCCACTGCACAGCCTTTTTGCCTAATGAGGGCCCTGAGAGGGAGGATGTGGCCTGTGGGCACGCGCTGGTGGCAGGCTCTGGACAGGGTAGAGAACTTATACTACCCCTTTCTAAGTTCCCTTCTTCTGTCAGTGTGAAGGGGGCCAGTGCCTGGGGGCAGGACTCGCTTCTGTGGGAATTTGGGGGCACGGGAGAATTGCAGGGTATATGGAAGGCAACAGTGAACTCCTATGTGGGTCTCAGGAATTCAGCTTTCTCTCCATGGGCAGCTAGAAAAAGAGCCTTTTACAGAACTAAAGAGCAGGCCATTCCTAGGCAGGTCATCTGGTCTTCACACCCTGAAGTCCGTGACCACGAAGCTCCTGCGCCTCTCCTGGAGTCAGGGGCTCCCTGCCTCTGAGTTTTGGAGTCACATGGGTAAAATATGCAGCTTCCCTGGTGCCACCTGCACCCCCCCGCCCCTCCCCCATAGCTGGTCTCAGTGGCGCTGGGATCCATACATGACAGTCTGCCGAGATACAAGGATGGTGTCCTCCTGTGTGTGCCTGTTAGACCCTACTGCCCAAGTTCTGCGCACCCCTGTGATGGTTAATCTGTGCACTTAACTGGATTCGAAATCACTTGCGAGGCGCACTTCTTGGGCATGTCCCTAAGGGTAGGTCTAGGGAGGTTTAGCTGAGGTGGGAAGATCCATTCTGAAAGGGGCTGGCAGGGTCACATGGGCTGACATCTCAGACAGAGTCAAGAAGAGAAGGCTCACAGAGCACCGGCGTTCATCTCTCTCTGTATCCTGGCTGTGGCAATGTGACACCCCCCCCCCCGTCCCGTCCCCTTACTCTGCTGCAGGCCTTCCCCACCAGGAAGGACTGGATCTCCTCGGACTGTGAGCCAAAGCAAACTTTTCATGTCTTTCCATAATTTTCCTCCCCCGTGACCTTATTCCAGCTCTATGCAGCCTCCTGCCTGCTGCCACTGTCACTCTTACTGTAGGCCGACAGTCACCTGTGGGGTATTGAGGGGACCCAGGGAGAGGCACACAGACCTAAGGTTATGTAGGTGCCCCAGGCGAGCTCCAGATGTAAGGACACATCCTGGTGTGGGGGTCCCCCGCGGTCAGTCAAGGCCCCAGGAAACGGCACAGCTCCCACAACTCTACACAGTTCTGCTGACTCGCTCTGTCCTAAGATCTGGTGCCCCCGCATGGATAGCTGTGACCCTTGCAGGATCCTCCGGGCCCCCAAGGACTCCCGTTCACGTGTGCTGTTGTCCAGCCGGGACTCACACCTGCGGCAGATCTGGAACATGGGAGGGTGGGACCCCAGCTGACTCCTGCAGGCTGAGTGTCTGTTCTTTCACCGAGGGCACATACTGTGTGCAGAGACTGTTCCCCGGGGCCTTGGTAGACATCTAGAAGGGGTACAGGTTGGGCAGAGTTGCTCACCAGTCACCCAGCTGCGCTGACTGTGGCCTCTCTCCAGTCAGACAGCAGCAGTTTGGGGTCCAGCGTTCCTGCTTGGAGATGGGGCATGAGAGGGAGCTCATTATCGAAGGGGGTGCTTATGGGATAGGAGAGCTGCTCAAATGGCATCTTCTGGGCCCCGTGCCACCCTTTAGACTCAGTAAGGCAGGAATCTACATTTTAGCAACCCCTGTCCCATGCTTAACTTCCAGTGTTATGCTATGTGTGGGAAACACAATTTAGAAATATTCTTTTATTCTTGCGAAGGACAGAACACTTCCTTCCTTGGCACCGTTCCATTCCTGCCCCTGGTGATGCTGTGGCTCTGAGACAGCTCTCAGCTTCCCAGAATTCCTCCTCAGGTCTCAACTCAGCTCTCACTTCCTTCTTTGGAGTCATCCTTCCCAAAATGACTGCCACCTTCAGGTTGCCTCTACCACAATCCCTTCTTGGATCCTTTCCCACAAACGCAAGTGAACTTCAGTGCACTTTTAAGTTTTTGTTATTTATTTATTTATTTATTTATTTATTTATTTATTTAGAGACAGGATTTCCCAGTCTTGGCCATCCTGGAACTCACTTTGTAGACCAGACTGGCCTCGAACTCACAGAGATCCGTGTGCTTCTTTCTGCCTCCCGAGGGCTAGGATTAAAGGCGTGTGCCACCACCACTGGGTCACTGTACTATGTATGCATTTAGTTTACTCCTGTCCGCCCCCCCCCCATAGAAGCCCCACCAAGGCCTGAGCTGCTGAGGTCCCCTGTTTATCCCCAGGGCCGCTGGGATGTGAAACGCCCAGCAAGTGCCCATTGAATCGTGAGAGGCTACGCTTGCTTTCCACGGTTGATTTTTTTCTCTTCCTACCATGGGACAATGGGACAGGGAGCTTTTGGAGAAAGAGGACAATTGAGAGGAAGGGGTCACTCGAAGGAAGCTTCCAAACTCCAGGCCCTGGCATGGTGGGCTGCGCACCCCTGTCTGTGAGAAGAGAAGCCCCTAGGAAGAGCAGTGAGAGGGCCAGAGCTATCCCACCTGGAGCGATCGCTCTAACGTGGAAGGACCCATGAGGAGCCAAGCATTCTTCCTGGTGCGGCATCTGTCTGGACAGGTAGGAGGGAGGCCCCGGTGGGTTCCCGGAACCTCTGCCGAGCCTGCTTGTATGTACACGCTCTGCTGGCACGCCATGAATTGTTTTGGGGCTGTCTTGTTAGGAGATTAAGTTTTCTTTTAAAAAGATGAAAAAAAAAGAAAAGCTGGGGCCTGAGTGGAGCTGACCTCTGAGGGGGAGATGGCGGCAGAGGCTGCCGGGCACGGCGTTTGTCTAATTAATCTTCTTGTCAACAGAGTTGTTCTTGACTGGTGCCAGCCCTGACATCATCCTGCAAGCTTGTCACACCGGTTTCTACCCAGCTACAAAGGCTGCCTCTCATTGCTCCCTGCTCTCACCAACCTCCTCAGTATGGCCTGTGGTGTGGTGCTGTGGCGCTGTGGTGCTGTGGCGCTGTGGCGCTGTGGCTGGAACTCCTCTGGGGAGGAGACAAGAGGGCCCTTCCCCAGCCTCTGACCTGTAGGGACCACAACTGATAGGAAAGCTGGTCAGAGGACCAGGGAGATAAGGGGACTTCATACTAAAAGGAGCCTGGTCCCCACGAGGAGCTAGGCACTGGCCTGTTGGCAGGGCTAGACTTGGGGGTTGGGTGGGCAGAACTCAGAGATACAGGGCACATTGCTCTGGACTTCAGTGGGTCTCCCCAGAAGTAGCCCTGGAAAGTCTGGGTGGCTGAGTTATGACATGGTGCCTGTAAGGGCCCAAGATGAATGGCAGTGAGGCTGACCCAAACTTCCCTGATTGGTGGGCATCCATCACTGTGTCAGATTAGGACCTTTAACTCAGGACTCAGGCTTGCAGCAAGACTGTAGGGCTCCTATGCTGAACAGGGCACCTGGGTGGCCATGTGGCACCCTGGAGGGACTTCTCCAAGTCAAATACCAGAAACACAAGCCCTGCCTGTTGGAGTTGTTGCCAGTGTCTAGCTTGATGGCCCTCAAGCACATGGCACCACCCCTACCTTGTATGCGTGCCTGCTCAGTCACCAGGTAGTGGCAGCGTCAAGGCTTCCTCTTAGCTCCTTTTTGCTCCTCCTCATCCTCCGCTCTCTTCCTCCCCTCCTCTCCTCTTTATTCATCTCTCCTTCCTCTCTTTTTCCTCCCTTTCTCCCCCCCCCCCCCCCCCAGTTCTGGAATTTGACTCCAGGGCCTCTTGCATTAGGTCTGCATTCTATCACTGAGATACCCCTCACGGCCCCTTTGTACTTTCTTTTTTCTTTTTTTTTTTTTTTTTGATTTATTTATGTATAGTGTTCTGCCTGCATGTGTGCCCGCATGCCAGAAGAGGGCACCAGATCTCATTACAGATGGCTGTGAGCCACCCTGTAGTTGCTGGGAATTGAACTCAGGACCTCTAGAAGAGTAGCCAGTGCTCTTAACCTCTGAGCCACCTCTCCAGCCCTGTACTTTCATCTTGTGACAGAGTCACTATATTTCCTGAATTTCTAATCCTCCTGTATCGGCCTCCCAAATGATTGGACTTTTGAGCCCCCACCACCATGCCTGGATCTACCAGACTCCTTAACCAAGGAAGCCTGCAGAGACAGAGAAAGGGAGGAGGCTTCCGTGAACTTGAACAGAAAAACACGACATCATTATTTTCATTCACCTCTAACTGAAGTTTAACATTTGATTCAATTACAAATCTAGGCAGGGTGCCCTGGAGTATTAGCAGCGCCCGAGATGTTTTCTTTCCTCCAACAGAAATCACAGCTACTTTCGTGCCACATTACACTTGAGATACTTATCTCAAAACATCATCTGGACTCATCGCTATTTTGAGACGACTGTAGTTAGCAGACACGGCTTCAGCTCTCGTTAACTCATATTCTAAAAAAGAACATATATGACTGTTTCACAATTTAGAAACATTTGAAAACTGTAGTGAGTGTCGTGGGCGTGCTTTGCATTTCTCCCGTCTTTAAAATGATTTTTTTTTGCAAACAGTCTGAGTAACTCCCGGGCTTGCCAGCCTGGCGAGGGGGCTCTTCTAACGGTAAGTTATCCCTTGTTCTCTTTTCTGTCGTCAGCGCCTGCCTCCTGACCTGCCACACAGTAGATGCTCGGGACACTTCGTTGACTGAATAAATGAACGGAGACTAGTGCCTTAGTTTGTCTTTGTTCAGGCTCAGGGAATCATGCATCTTTAAAGAAGCCACAGATTCTCCCCTCCTTTTACTGTCTCTTGGGTTCTGGATGAGAACCCAGGTACACAGTGGAGAAAAACCCTCCAGTCTAAGAGCCCGGGCCGGATGGAAACTGTCTGCTAAGCAAGACCTAAGTGGCCCATATCCTTGACTGATGTAGCCACTCAGGCTTCCAACTCCTTGTGCTACAGACTGGGGGCGTTCTCTGCAGGACGTCTAGGTGATCCCAGGCTCACCGGGTCCCCTGGGAAGATAGAAGGCGCGGCCCTACTGCGCTGCCCGTTCTGGACACGCGGTGGCGCTGTGCGCCCGGTTGAAGACCCTCGCAGTGCTCAGCCGACAGGGCTGCATCTCTGGGAACCTGGTTCCGGCTTCAGGCTCCCGTGAGATAGGGTTGAGTTTCTATCTCTGTGGCCATTGGGGTCACAGCCTCGGGCTTCATTGCAGCCCCATTGTGGTTAATCAGCAGCAGCTGGCCAGCTATCCACTGGTTACCCATCAGTTACCCATCATCGCCAGGTTGGAGGTTAGAGAGCGCTGGGGTGAAGCCCCAGGATTGCTCCATATGAGACGCTAATTCAATATCAACACACTTCTCATTTCTTCAGACTGGAGCTTAGTGTTCCAGATGATGATAGACTGAAGTTCTGATTCAGCCATGCCTTACTGACGTCATTTGCAAAAAAAAAAAAAAAAAAAAAAGTGGGTAAAAACGCTCCGGGCAGCCCACAGGTTTGCAGGAGCCAGTGCTTCCGCAGAGCAAGAACACTTTTGTTAGCGCATATGCTCCCGGCCAGACATTGTCTGTGGTATTGATTTCCGTAATGCAAGCCTCACTGTCACCCAGAAAGGACAACGTTCGTTCGTAGTATTGTTGTGGAGTGAACGCCCACATTTCTGTCCCCAGCCTGGCACTATGCAAATGACCAAATGCAGGTCAACCCTTGTACTGTTTTTCCAGTAGAGGGACCAGAGCGTGCAGTTTGCAGTTTAACGGCCCCGCCCTAGCCTCCTCCTACCGCTCTAGTTGGGTCCCCGTTCCAGGTCTCAGAGGATTATGGCAGAGGGAGGGGCCCATGCCGTCTTCGTGTTTTGAGAGAGAGAGAGAGAGAGAGAGAGAGAGAGAGAGAGAGAGAGAGAGAGAGAGAGAGAGAGAGAGAGAGAGAGTCATAATACTTGGAGCGCGGTTTAGCATTCGCCCTTAATTCCCTTAAAATAAAAATGACAAACTGACCCTTGGTAAGGCAAATCCTGGCTCCTCAAACTGGGACTGCTCAGCCTTCCATGCTTGCTGCTTGCAGAGAGCACCGAGGCAGTCTCATGTCCGTCCCGCCCCTCCCCTCCCCCCACTCCTCCAGCCTGCATCTAAGTCCTGGCCCACTATCATGTCTCTGGTGCACCTGCTTTCTAGCTTACTTGTCCCAGGGTCCCTGGTCACTGGGGTGTGGAGGCCTCAGGCAGGCCTCTGTGAGATGGCGGGGGAGGTGGGGGCAGGATGCCTGTAATTAAGAGACACTCACCATGAAGGTAGGTTCTCAAGCCAGGCAGAATTCCCTGGGTGTCTGGAGACAGTTGCAGGCTGAGGGAATCTGAAAGAGCCGGTGTTACTGTTTCAAGTGTTATCAGTTTAATGAACTGCTTACGAAGTGTTAAATGCCTGCTAGTGAAAGCGCAGCATCTGGACCTGTTTTTATTTGTAGACTTCAAGCTGGGCTCTTAGTGTTTGAAAAATGCCAATTAATGCTGTAAAATTGGAATTTCTAATGAGGACCAAGGAGGTGCTGTAGTCTTTCCTGGGCTATCCCAAATTGCACCAGAGACACAGACAAGCACAATGCAACCGCAGAGACCGCAGAGGTTATTGTTATTATTTGAAGAAAAGCGGAGGATATTTGGGGGTGGCACTGTTCTCTGTGGCATGATTTAATTGGTTTCTTCCTTCTTCTTCTTCTTCTTCTTCTTCTTCTTCTTCTTCTTCTTCTTCTTCTTCTTCTTCTTCTTCTTCTTCTTCTCCTTCTCCTCCTCCTCCTCCTCCTCCTCCTCCTCCTCCTCCTCCTCCTCCTTTTTTCTGCTAGAGGAAAGAACCAAGAGTTGCCATCACCATGAAGTTTCCAGGGTTGGACTAGGAAGGTTGTTGCTACCCGTTTGTCTCAGGTCAGAAAAAGACTGTGTGGAGGAATATTTTCTGTGTTTTCATGAGGAAACTTTCTGAGCCACCCTTGAATCAAGGGAACCAATGCAAGCTGGATTCAGGGCAACTGGAAACATTCAAGAATTGTTCATTCTGTCCCAGAGTTTGTAATTCCTCTCACTTAGGTGAAATCAGTCCCGCTCATCAGCAGCCATGTTCACAAAGCCTTGTAGACTCAGCAGAATGTTCACCCGGCAACAGCGTTCCAAATCTAACTCTCCAGTTTCCAGGGGGAGGTGTAGCGCATGTTCAATCACTGGAAGTTAAACTAATGAGAGGAAGGGAGAAAAGAAATCCCCAACTTTCTTCTTGTCTTGTACAGACATCGCTTTTAATCTGCTTCATGCTTTGGGGACCCTTTTATCCCCGTCTTGAAAGGACTGTTTCGCCAAGCGAGAAAGCTCAGCAAACGCAGAGGCGTCTGTGTGGCGCGATTGAAGAGCTCTGACAAACGTGCTTGGAAGGGAGACAAAGGCAGGCTTCGAGAAGTTTGGCCTCGGGATTCTGATGGAGCTGCCTGAAACCTGCCTTAGAGCTAAAAGGTGCCCGGGATGGATGCTTCGTGTTGCAGAAGGAGTACGGGAAGCGATGAGTGGAACCCCGTTCTAGGTGGCGGTCAGATCTTTAATGAGCAGCTACTTAGCCGCACGTACGGGTATTCCCCTACCTGGCCACAGTGAGCATGACTAATTGAGAGCCAGCACTTTCAGGCCAGCACCAGAGGGTCCGCTGTCTTAAGCAAGGATAACTGCTCAAATTAGTTTTGGACCAAGGTGGCCTTACAAGATTAGACTTCTTCCATTTACTCTGCTCTTGTCGCCCTCTCTCTCTTACAGCACCAAGGCCAGGATGAGCAGGGGCAGAAATCAAAGGAACGGTTCCTGGAAGGCACAGCTGCAGGCTGTAACCCTATTATCATGGTAAGACGAGCCGGCTGCCTCAGGTTAAGAAGAATTCTGTACAGAGCAGGCCTGCAGTAGCCTGGACTGTTCATTTTAAGAAAATTCTGGTAGCTCGATCCAGCCCAGAAAATTTGGAGAGAGTGTGTTTAAAGTATTCTCTCACTGGGGGAAAAGAGAAAGACATGGTATCATTAAAGCTTTGGTGCCAAAAGAAACCACGAACAGTTGGGCCAATGGAACCGAATGTCTCCCTCACGGAGATGACAGGGGTGACAGAGATAAGAAGCTAGGGGGGGGGGGGAAATCCATGGAGAAAAGGAGATCAGACAATAAGCGATGTGAGGACCGGCCATGTGGGAAAAACTAGAGGTGATTCCCAGCTTTCCCCAGATATTGGAATAAATTCCACATTTTACATCAGGTGAGCCTCGGCTGTTGAGGCAAGGCCTTTTCAGACAGAAATGCTTAGAAATGGGACTAATGGCAAACGATGTCGGGGTTTGTCTGGAGAAACACTGACGCTTTGAGGTTACCAGTAATGCTAGGAAGGCGTCTGTGATAAATGCCTCTAAAGGGAGCCTGCAAGGTGACTCAGCCGGTTAAAGGTACCTGCCTTGCAAGCCCGCCCACCTGAGTTTGGGAGGGAGAAATGACTCCACAAAGTTGTCCTCTGCACCCCTCCCCCACATAATGGGGTGCACTCCTCCTCCACACTCGTGCACTAATAGTTTTTTTTATTTTAAAAATATTGTAAGCAATATTATTTTTATGTGAAAGGCTATTACCAAACAAGGAAAGAGCTCGCACGAGAGTAATAAGGAAAAGCGTGAGTGATAAGAAAATCATTTAAATCTGTTAATTAAAAAAATAAACCCAAGCCAGGTGTAGTAGAATTCGTGCATGCTCTCCCCTTTGGGAGGTTGAGCCGGGAGGATGGAGAGTTCCAGGGCAGCCTGGGCTACACGGCAAGACCTGCCTCAATACACTCACACACACACACACACACACACACACACACACACACACACACACTCGTTGAATTCATAATAAAAGCACAAACGAGCATCCAGCTCACCCATTAGATCTTTGCAAAATCTCCCTTCTCATCCATTGCTGGTGGGGGTTAACGCTGACAGCAGCTTCCTTCCTTCGTGAGTGCTGTTCTTCGATCAAAGCTCCCCTCCCCCATTCTCCACTTCTGCCCCTCTGTTTTTGGGTGACCCGTTGAACCACGCATGAGCGTGGGTGAGAGGTTCTTTACCTGAATGAGATCAATGTACAAGGGGGCACACGCTGAGGAAGATGGCGCCTCCTTAGCCCCACCATTAAAAAAAAAAAGAGTCAACCCATCTCTTCAAAATTGCTTAACAAAATTCCAGTGTGTTTCGAGTGGAGCAGAGGACTTGGCGTCTAAATGAAAGTGTGTCTTTCTGTTAATATGTGCTTGTGTGCTTATCTTGCTCAAACTTCTTAAGTTAGTGCACCTGTTTGTTCGTGTCCTGCTGGTGGGACTCACGGAGCAGCAAGGGTACCTGGGGACTACAAGGGACAGTGCCAGGAACCTTTGTGATCTGTGGTTAGCACAGGTGGACCAATGGGCTTATTTCCTTTGGATCATTGACTTAACTCCAAGGTTTGCCCAGATCCATCAACTGTTTCTGAAGATCCTAACCATTTTGTTACTAGGACAGCGAGGCGCACAGTCTGAATACATCCGTGTCTTCTTAATTGAATCCTCAAAATTCAGTTGTCTCCACTCAAGACTGAGTATTTTTCAGGAGGAACACAGTGGAGGAACCAATGTGCACATATGGATGCTGACGTGTGATTGAAGAGATGCTTACTGTTTACCCATATCACATTTGATACGCCTGTATTTCCTGGGCTCTTGGAAGATACGTGGGGCCATTTTGACTAGGTCTGACAAGCTGGGGGGAGGGGAAGTGATGCGTCTAACTTCCAGGTTGAGGTGTAACTCCAGGCTAGGGTGGGGTGGGATATCCAAGTGCTCTCTCATGGTAATCATGGGAGCCATACATTCCAGAGAATTCAGTTCTAAGATGCAGGAGCTGGCATTACCCTCCATTTTTTTTCCAGTAAGAGACAAGGCTGCCTAGGGGGACTTACAATGGGCATAGAATAAGCCTTTGCTATATGGAAGCCCTGAGGTTACTGAAGCTAGCCCTGCCAGGCCTGATCCTTAAGGAGGTCTACTCAGCCATGGGCAGTGTTTTCACAGGGACAGGCTGGGTGTCCCATCTTTGCAGGATGTCCTTCCTGTGGCTTAGCTGTGCAATGCTGCCTCTCTGGAGGAAGGCATCTTCTCTTTTTTTCTGCTTTAGGGAAAATAGACGTCTAGGTCTAAATCGACTCTCGATGGTCAATGAATGGTATTTCCTTTGGACACAATAGGAACTCGATATTTGTAATTATTGTTTATTCTGGGGTTTATTGGTGATTTCAGCATTGTGAACAGAGAGTGTCCGTGAGCTCAGCAGACATTTTATGCATATCCTGAGGTGATTCTGCAACCATTGGCGCGTGAGTGTACCCACCTGTAAGCTCAGAACAAGGACAAATGAAAGAAACAAGGTTTTTGTCGGCTACATTTAGTAATTATTTACTCAGTGGCTCTACTCTGAAAACCAATATCAAACCACAACACTTCGATAAGCAGCAAATGAAGGAAGCCAGGACATCTCCCCAAAGAAGGCCAGTCTTATATTGAGAGGCGGGGCAGTAAAGCGTAGTTGTTACAGGGCTTTGGACGCTAGCAGGCTGGCAGAGAACCATGGTTCTGGGGAGTGACTTTGGGTGAGTTAAGAAGAGAGAAAGCAAAGGGCTCATTCTCTGTCCATATCCCTGACCCGAACTTGGAGCAAGGAAGAGATGATCTTGGCCCTGGGGGCAGCTCCCATGACGGTGCAGTTATGTCGAATGGAGAGCTGTTAGCTAGGGCCGGTGCTCTTAGCAGAAGTATGGCCAGAGGTTCCCGTGCGCCTCTGCTCTCGGCTGATGAATACACAGGACAGTGAGGCACACAGTCTGTATACATCTGTGATGTATATACACTTTTGCCCACTGACAGGTACGCAGGCTTGCTTATACACACCTCTGTTGAAAGGCACCTTATTTACTATGGACTGTCTCACTGAGGCTGAATTCAAGGCCAGTGGTACTGTAACACTGTCGGAACAAAGCTCATCTACAGGTGGTTTCTCTGTCAGTGACGTCAGAGCCTTGTCTCGCCTAGGAACGCGAGAAAGCCCTTCAGCAGTGTGGGAACCGGTGGGGCTGCAGTGGGTTTGCCAGAGGAAGTCTAGCGCTAGCTAGACTGTGGAAGGATTCCCGTGGACAGTATAAAACTGCAGCAAGAGTGTGTCACCGCCAGTCCCGTGTCACCGCTGGTGGCTGTGTATGCATTGGTAGCCCAGACTTCTCCTAGCTTTGTACTTCAGTGCTGTTAAACATGAAGAAGTCTTGATGCTAAGGTTGCAAATTAATCATAGGGAGTAAATGGATTTCCCAACGGGGAAGCCACAAACAGCGAGGATCAACCACATAGCTTTTGGGAACCCAGAAGAGACCTCATCTGTCCCTCCTTTCTGGAGGGGAGGAGGGGGACTTGCACCTAAGTGAGTCAATAATTGCACAGAAGAACACACACTGAGGAGCTACTTATAGCGTGATGAAACCACCAGAAGGATGAACGGATGAGTATTTACTCATACAAAACGTTGTGAAATGAAAATATTATCCGCCCACTGGCCCTGCATTTGTGTATTCAGCTACTCCAGATCAAAAGTATTTGAGAGCTGGAGAGGTGTGTCAGCGGGTAGAGGGTTTCCCACACAAGTCTGAGGACCTGAGTGTTCGAATCCCTAAACCCCCATGAAGCTGGGTACAGTAGCACGTGTTTGTAATACCAAAGTAAGACAGGGTGTGGAGACAGGAGAATCCCTGCGAGCTCTTGTGCCGGCCAACCTGGCATAGGTTGCAGTGAACAATGAAGGAGCCCTTGGGCTGGAGAGATGACTCTGGGTAAAGCTGCTAAGCGCCTGGTGTCATGACCTGGATTCGATCTCTGGGACCCACATGGTGGAAGGAGAGAACCGAATTTCACAAGTTGTCCTCTGACCTCCACATGTATACTGTGTGATATGTACACACGTACACACACACACACACACACACACATGCAAGCACACATGCATGCACGCACTAAATGTAAAACAGAAAAAAAGACATTGTTTCAAATAAAGTGGAAAGAGAAGCAGCACCTGAGATTGTCCTCTCTCCTCCACATGTGAACGGTGGCACATATGCCAACATGCTCACACATATACATACGCATATTATGTGCACATAAAAGTTTTTATTAAAAACCTTGCATCTGTCTTGAACATAGGCACATATCATTTTCTTGTTATTCTCTAAACAATACATTGTGATATCTCCCTAGCAGTCATACTACATTAGTCATTTTAAGCAATAGAGGGATAATTTACAGTGTACGGGACAGTGCATAAGGATTATATGCAAATTAGAACACAGTTGCATTTCCTTGTGAATAAAAAAAATCGTATTTATGGTATGTGATACAGACACACTTGGTTTATGGATAGAAAGCTCCTGGATGTATTTTAATAAGGTACCATGTCTACAGATTACAATGGCGGATGAATTCGGCAGCGTCCCCTTTATTTGTTAACTGTTTTTAAAATTTGATTTTAGTGAGAGCCCCTTTTATAACTAGAGAAACATTATTTTATGAGTATTTTCAGGATGCTGACTGTATGCCAGGTACTAGTCTAATGTGTGTGTGTGGTTTGTGTGTGTGTCTGTATGTGTATGTGTGTGTGTGTGTGTGTGTGGTCACAGGACAACCCCTGTGTTCTTCCCTAGACACCATCCACTTTTCTTTGAGTTGGGGGTCTCTCATTGGCATCAAACTCTGCAAGGTCGTATCCCTATATTGCCAGTCAAACTACTGAATTAGTAAAACACTATGGTAATAAGAAAAACAGAAAAAACCCTTCAGGTCCTTAACTTCTTTCCATAGACTCGGAATGCCCTGGAGGGCCAGTTCCCTCTGACACATCTTGCTGCCATTCTGGGACCAGGAATGTGAGGTGGAGTCTCTCTGGCCCAAATCCCCCTTGCTCAGAAGTGCTGAGGTCTTGGTCTTCCCAGCCAGGGCAGGATTCCTGGGATTTGGCCACAAGGCCACGGCTAACAGATCCGGGCAGGAATTTTGTCTGTCTCCTTCTCTGTTTTTAAAAGAAATAAGCCTCTGTCTAAGCCTGGTTGAGCCTAATATTATCTGGTTTTCTTCAGTGCCTAAGCAAAAAATGCCTGGCTGCTCTTTGGCGATGTGGCTGTCTGGAGAGTGTGGTCTCTGGGAGAGCATGGACTTTGCCCAGAGCCTGGTCTGTGGTCAGCAGGGCCCAGGGCTGTGTGGGATGAACTTAGCAGATGTCGGCTCACAAGCAGGAGACACGCTGCTTGTAATTTTGCTCCAGAGCAGCGCAGTGTTCTGTGCTCAACCTGTGTTTTCCAATAGTTAAAAACAAACTGAAAAACAACGACCCAGGGTGTGCATGGGAGTCGTTCAAGCTCCACCCCTTTCCCAATAGTGTCATCCCCTGGTCTCAGCCTCTCCAGCGTGAGGTTTGACAGGTCTTCGACTGCTTGGCGTTTTTCTTCTGTGCTGTGTGACTTTTTGAAAACTGGATTTCCTGCTGTGGAAAGCACAGGCTGTGGATGCCGGGGTCACTGGGCCAAACCTGTCTTTGTGACCGGCTTTATCGTCGAGCCTTTCAAGCCTATGTGTCTCATCAGAAAGTTGGATCTGAAAGTTAAGATCTGTTGGGTTAAAAGAGTGCAGGTTGTGGGACCGGAAGATGGTTCATGTGTTCTATGCCCAGTTCCTATGCTTGAAAAAGTTGTTGAGCATGGTGGTACACACTTGTAATTTCAGCTCCAGAGAGGCAAGGATAGTGGATCCCTGGGGTTTACTGGCCAGCCAGCCTAGCCAAATTGTTGGGTTCCAGGGATAAATGAGAGAACCCTACCTTACAAAACAGGATGGTTTCTGACGAGCCACAGCTGGGGTTGTCCTCTGGCCTCCATAGACACACACACTACATACACACACCTGTACATAGTCATGCACCTACACACACACACACACACACACACACACACACACACTCACCACAAATGCAGGCCAGGACACCGCATTTAGGTCCCAGGTTGGACATCAGAGCATAGCCCCTTTCCACAGCCTTTGACAACAAAGCCCACGCTTGGGATGTTTCGACACTCAA
Organism: Alexandromys fortis; assembly: GCF_014885135.2. Lineage (NCBI taxonomy): Eukaryota > Metazoa > Chordata > Mammalia > Rodentia > Cricetidae > Alexandromys > Alexandromys fortis. The sequence continues at coordinate 2,909,392 of NW_026068042.1, forward strand.
GAGAAAGGGGACCTGAGTACCACTGCGTTGCAGCATCAGTAAGTTTGGCTAGAGTGGAAAGCACCTCTATGGACAGAGGAAGGATGGCCTCCCCAGATCACACTTGGCAGGGTGTCCCTTCAGGCACTAAGGGAAGATCAGCTTCCTTTGGGCTGGAGGACACTGGAGCTCCTAGAATCACAGGGCAGAATGAAGCACAGTTCAAGGAGGCTGATGCTCCAACATGGTGCCCCCGTGTGAGTTCTGTGGAGCTTCACTGAGGAAGCCCTGATCAAGTTCTCAGTTGTCTCCTCCCCTTTGCCCCTTTTTCCTCTCAGCGCTTAAGGTGATGCTGAGATCAGAGAGCACTGTTAGACCCAGCCGGAGCTCTGGGACTCTTACAGCTTAATTAGTCGGTCTCCTAGCCCCGTCTCAGTGCCTCTGCCTCATGCTCACTGGGCACGAGGGGCCCGGCAGCCAAAGAATCCAGAGCAGCAGCCAGTTGTACTTGTCAACATGCTGTGCATTTTTTTTTTTCTCCTGGCTGTCACACGAGGCTGCACATAAGCCCAGCCCAGGAGGAGAGGCTTGGGCTTGCTCTCCTTGCTTCTGCTCACGCGGGGCCGGCTCAGGGAGCTGCCTGTCTGGGCTAGCAGGGAGATGAGGTGCTCAGGAATGCTGGGGAGCCCTGGTAGGTGCTGGAGGCTGCAGCACCTGCTGGACAGCCCCCACCAGAAGACTGTGGCTGCGGGCTGCAGGTGCACTTCCAGGGGTGCTCGGCAGGATGGGGGAGGGGCAGTGTGGAAAGCACCTGGACCGGAGTGTCTCATCCATAGCCAGTAGCAGTAGACAGGAGGATTATGCAGAGAGATAAGGGCGCCTATGGGGCCCTAGAAAGGGCTTTAGACTTGTGCAATATTAGAGGCACCATTACACAATTGCACCCAGGGCCCCTCTCTAGGAAAGGAACAAATCCCTGAGTTGACTTCCAGGACCTCGTGACTTCCTGGTGGCTTAAAGGGTGGGCTGGTCAGAGAATGTCTGGCTTAAAGTCTATTGCCCTACCCGCAAGTGAACCTCCTCCCTTCTCACCTGAAAAGGAGGAACATGGGAGGAAGCCGAAAAGAGAGGTCATAAGCTGGTCACACCCCTGACTTAACCAAGGCCATACCAGGAGCAAGTAGAAGAGCTTCCTCCCCGTGAGGACCCTGCTCCTTCACAGCCAGCTTGGAGACAAGTAGTGAGAACCCCTAAGGGCAAGGAATTCATGTTGAATTCAGTGTCTTTAAAACCACAGTATTGTGCCCCAGGGTCAATCCACATACTTCTTCATCCATGTTATTGAAGTACAGAGTTAGGTGTGGTGCTGTATGGCTGTGATCCCAGCATTTGCAGGGATGGGGGGGAGGGGGGTGTAGGCAAGAAGAGCAGGAGTTCAAGGTCATCTTTGGCTACAGGGGAAGTTTGAGGTCAGCTAAGGAAAATGAGTGTTTCCATATTAGCTGGAATGCATTCAAAACTTTTAATTACTTATTTAGTGTGTGTGCACACACGTGTGTTATGAACATGCCATATCCTGCATGTTGAAGGTCAGAGGACAGTTTGTGGGATTCAGTTCTTTCCTTCCAGCCTGTGGGTCCCAGGGATTGAACTTGGGGTATCTGACTTGGCAGCAGATGCCTTTACCTGCTGCGCCTCCTTATTAATCCTAAAATGTGTTTTAACCCATTTGATAGAACAAGGACTGGGCTTGCCAAAAAAATAGGTATCCAAGGGCAACAAAGCATTTAACATAGACCCACCCCTCCCCCAAGGAACACTGCCATTGATTCTAGCTAAAGATGGCGGACGGAATAGCGGCTCATTGCCCAGCTGGGTCTCTGTAACAATGCAGTGCTCCCCGGGTCCCGCCTGGAAGAGGAGGCAGGGACTGAGATGGGGACAGGAGCTCAGAGCTGGATTGTGGCCCTGAAGGCCATCCTGAGAAGAGGGGAGACTGCCTCGTTAAACCTGGGAGCCACAGGGCAAGCTGCAAATGGAGTTTGCGGTTTCTGGCTAGTGTGGGAAATGACCAGAAGGGAGCCTTCTCTGATGATGGCTTTTCTGCAATGTCATCCCCACTTCCCAGTCACAGCCGGGGGTGTGACCTTGGCCCAGAGAGCCTCTGTGGTTGTTCTGTCCAGAAGCCAGACCTATTCTCATAAAGACCTGGGGCCAGCTGGAAACCCACAGGCCTTGTTCTTCAAGACACAGTTCAAGGCCTGGCGACACTGTCAGCACAAAGCTACTTAGCACAAATGTGGTCACAGGCCCCGTGCCCAGGCCACTGGAGCAGGAGCCATGGAGGATGTCAAGTCATGGGGTTCCCTGGACTGAGGGACCACTGCCAGGGTATCATTGCCTGAGGGGGCACCCTATTGTTCTCAGGTCTGGGAGGATCCCAGAGGAGTCAAACCAATCCACTCTAGGTTCTGAGCAAGCCTTCGGCTTGGGTTGTCCTAACGTTCCTCCTGGCATAAGGCCAGCCAGCCTCAGCGGCTCTCGGGCACACGGCAGTAGGTGAGAAACGGGACAGTCCAGAGTGCAGGTGAGCGATTCATGCTGTGGCAAGCTGTGTGGGTGCCTCTGAGGAAGTGGCCCACACTGGAAAGTCACACGCCTGTACCTGCCCACACCTACATTACCTGAGATTATCTGGGATTTGCTTTTCACTTGGTCCTGGGAGGGAGCGGTCCCACAAAGGGTTTGGCAGAGCGAAGTCACTGGCCTTGGATTTGGTTAAAAGAGTATCCACAGAGGCAAAGAATACCCAATGCTGCCGTGGTAGGTGTGCCAGCATCTGCATGTGTAGGGGAGGGGCAGCCCCAGCCTGCTGCCGTGGGTACGGTGTCCCCAGAATGAGGATACAGAGAAGAGCTCTCCTCTCTTAGCCATGTGCATGTCACAGCGTAAGGGTAACTTTGCCTCACATTCATGGCCTTGAACATTTGAAAAAGAAAAAAGAAGAATTTGAATCAAAATTGATGGTTGAGGCTACCTGTCTGGGAAGACCTGGTGTAGTGGGCAAGGCCGACGCCAGGCAGGCTCTGAGGCTGGAAGAAAGGAGACACCAGCAGAGCTGCGGGTGAGGAGAGACCTCTCTTACAGATCATTGTGGCCCTGGGGCTCTCGTGCCAGTGTACCCCACCCCGAAAAGCTACTGGGATACTTGGAAGCTCCTGGCAGTTCCTGAAAGAGTCTAGAACCCAGGGTACACTGCAGTCCAGGCTGGCTCTTTAGAGAAGGGGCCACTCATGGGGAAACGTGGTTAAAGGCTTACTAGGTGAGTTTGTGTGATTCCAGGCTCGAGAACAGCCAGACATAGCCAAAGGCTTAGAGATGGAGGAGGCGGGAAGAGTGTAGCTTTTATCCTGTGTTGAGGACCAGTATGGACTGCAGGCTAGAGCAGTGACTCTCAGCAACCGACTATGGAATTCACTGACCTTTGAGGGCCTGGGGTGGATCCAGGGAGGTGCATCCGTAGACTTCGTGGGCTGTGCTCAGACACACCTGCCTGCCCCACTGGCCTCCGAACCTGGTCAATCTTTCATTTCTACCAGCAGCATACTGCCTTTCTCTAGCGTCCTGCCCTGACCCGACCTTCATGTCAAGCCCTGTATTAGGTTTCTGGTGCTGATGTAATACAAATCCCAGCAAGCGTCATGTATTCAAGATAGCAATAGTTTACTGTCTGATGGTTCTGGAGGTCACAAGTGTTGACGTCAAATCGTAGCCAGGTCTGCATTGCTTCTGGGTGAGAGAGAGGGCAGGGGAGTCAGCACGTTTATGTTCTCGGGGTGTCTATCCCCTCTTCTTCTCCAGTATTTGGGAGGCTGCCTCCTCCCTCGGTCACAGTTCCTTCCTCTCACTCTGACCCCTGCATCTGTCCCGTGTCTTCTTCTGAAGTTCCTGTGATTACATGGTGCCCATCATCATATCTTTCCAGAATAAGACCCTTAACCCACATGCGGAGTCCCTCGTGCTATGGCAGGTCACAGTCACAGCTTGTGAGAATTCCATGTAACATCCTTGAAAGGCATTTCCTCATCCACCACACCCTAACAAGAGTCCTGAGAGCCACTGAGCAGCGTTGTACCCGCTTGACAGCTGAGAATACAGTGACCTAGCTGGAGACTGGCAGGTCCTGGACAGCGGAGGTGTATCCTGTGCCTCCTTGTCACCCTGCATCTGACACCGTCTCTTGCAGTCACTGACTTCTCCCCTCCCTCTATGAAGCTGCATATGACTGACTCCTGCCCCTACAAAGGTGGTTATCTCATACACTTACGTTGGACAACTGCATAAGAACTCACGTAGAATCAGTCAGCCATTGTAGCTGCTCCAGAAAGGAAGGCAGGCACATTCAGCTCTCTCTACCTTGGTGTCCATGATGCTCGGGCTTCTCCAATGTCCTTGAATAGATCATTTCCTTCACGTACCCAAATAAGGAGCATCTTTTTCTCCTCTGTGCAATTGTCTTAATGCTACCACCATTAATGTTCTTTGGTCGATAATCTTGGTCTTTCCTTCTCAACTCCACGAGGCCTTAAGTGTACTCATTTCTCCTCACCAGGGCCTTGCAGAGTGGCTGTAGTGTCTGGAGGATTATGAAACAGAAGAGACCCCACCGTACTCAAGGCTCAAGAGTCTTGAAGCTGTAGCTGAATGCCTTAGTTCTTTCATTGATTTCCTTCCACGCGTCCCCATTTACGGAGACGGGATGACAAGCATATTTCTTTGTCCTGATTGTATTTGGCCATGTGACTTACTTAGGCCACTGGAATGAGAATGGATATAGCAGAAGCTGTGTCTGGGCAGTTCTGAGAGTCGTTACATTGGGCTCCTCTTCTTGTTTTCTACCTCCCCACCACCACCCTGACAAAACACAAGGTGATTCCTTGACACGTGTCTCAGAGTGAAAGGACAAAGGGATGTAGTCACTTTTGAATGTGAACAAAATTGAAACTCTTGTTGCAGGAAAATACGACTGGGGATTTTTGTTACTGCACCTTAACTTTGCAAGTTCTGACCAGTACAGAAATCACTGGCAGGCATCTCAGGGCACTTCGGTTTCTTTCCTCCCAGATGGAGACAGGTTTCCAGATAGGACCCTGAAAGATGTGGACTATTTTTTTAATTTTTATTTTATTTTCAATATCCTTGTTTATGTGTCTGTGTGGGGTTATGTGTACTTGAATGCGGGTACTCATGGGGTCAGGAGGCATTGGATCTCCCTGGGGCTGGAACTGTGGGCAATGGTGAGCTTCCTGATGTGGGTGCTAGGAACTAAACTTGAGTCCTCTACAAGAACAGTACATGCTCTTACCGACTTCTCTCTCTTTCTCTTCCTTTTAAAGAAAACAGTGACTTCTTGGAAGGGATGCCTTCTTTGTTTTATCATATTTGTTTATTTGTAGTTAGAGGTGCATATGTGTATGAGTGCATGCCTGCCATGATGTGTACATGGAGCTTGGAGGGCAGCTTGCAGAAGCTGGTTTTCTCCTTATACCATGAGAATCCTGGGGGTGGGGTAGGGTTGGACTCAGGTTCTCAGGCTTAGCAGAAAACATCTTCACCTGCTAAGCCATCTCGCTGGCTACACCCTTAAAACAGAGTCAGTCTTTCACTGGGATCTGTGGCTTGTGGATTAAGCTGGGTAGGTTGGCTAGTGAGCCCCAGGGATTGGCCTGCTTCTACTTCCCCAGCTGGAGGATTACTAGTGTATGCCGCCTCACCCTTCTTCCTATGTGGGTGCTGGGAATCAAACTCAGGTCCTCATGCTCACACAGCAATTGTCTTCTGACTGGGCCATATCTCTGCAGCTCTTGTCAGACGTTTCCATCAGATGAAACTTTGAGGTGTACATTTTTTTTTAAGATTTATTATGTATAATATTCCTACTGCATGTACACCTCCATGCCAGAAGAGGGCGCCAGACTTCATTACAAATGGTTGTGAGCCACCTTGTGGTTGCTGAGAATTGAACTTAGGACCTCTGGAAGAGCAGCCAGTGCTCTTAACCTCTGAGCCATCTCTCCAGCCCCCACCGCTTTCTTTGAGGCAGGGTTTCCCTGTGTAACAGTTCTAGCTGCCCTAGAACTAGCTCTTGTAGACCAGGCTGGCCTCGAACTCACAGAGATTCACCCGCCCCTGCCTCCTGAGTGATGGGATTAAAGGCGTGAGCCACCACCGCCCCACATTTTTACATCATATATGCTCTGAACTTGTATGCTTTAAGGAGAAGAGTGACAATTCTAGAATTAAAAAAAAAAAAACTCAGAAAGCTGTACACGGGTATTAATGATAGTAACATTTATAATCATCCCTAAAGTAGAAAAGGCATACATGTCGATCAACTGATGAATGGATTAGCATTCCAACATTAAATACTATAAGTGATATATTGATACTGTTACACCATGAAGGAACCTTGAAAATATGAGTGCAAGAATGCAGTCAAGCTCATACCGCACGGTTCTAGTTGTATTAAATGCCTCGGTGTGTCAGTTCAGAGAGACAGGGAGTAGATGAATGGAGGTTGAAATGCTGAGAGGCTAGAGTGGAGAGGCTGTGGAGCAAGGGCTCACGGGCAGGGACTTCCTCTGAGGGCGATGAAAGTGTTTGACGTTAGATAGCAGAAATGGTTGCACAATTGTTTCTGTCTCCTAAAAGCCGTCGATGGGCTCAGCTGACTACCTTATGAAATGTCCGCAAGTTAGCGCAGACTGCAGACTATGTGAGCTATGCCTCTCTATTGAGAAAACCTGGTTAAGGGCTGTTGCGGGGGATGAGCCACCAGGAGCTGATGGTTTGTGGAAAAACATGATTACCTCTTATCTTGCTTTGACCTCCTAACAAATGTCTTGTCTTTTCTGCTGTTGCTGCCTGCCCAAGGAAAGAGAAAATGTCTTGTTGCTTAGCTCCAAGGAAATGGTTGGGATTTTTTTTCACCCCAAGGATCATTTTATTAAGGACATAGAAAGGAAGACGGGTATAGTGGGGGGAACTGTACATGATAGAAGTTGTTCTGCAAAGTGCATCTCATGATCGTGGGCCCAAGTCCTGCACTCAGCGCTGCCTAGAGCACTAAGTGCTCAACTCTTCATATGGAAGCGCTGAACAAGTTTTTCCACCTTCCCTTCCCCCTCTCTTCTGCACCGGGCCCAAGCCACAGCTGGCCAGAGCCCAGTAAGAATAAATGGCAGGGGGTTGGTGACCTTGTCCTTCCCCGCGGGCCAGGGAAAGAGACACAGGTGAAGGAACAGTTGGGGCGCACATGAAGATTCCATGTCTTCCTTCCACACCGCACGCTCCATCAGAGGAGCGGGCCACCTCTCCCCAAGACAAATGCTTGGTGACAGGACAGCGGCCAAGATATCAGGAAACCCCAACTCTCCCTGCTTCCTTCCTGCACCTCATCTTCAGCCTTCAGTTTCACCGACCGCCCAAGCAACTGTTGGGGTGTCTTGGCACAGTGCAGGGGATGAGAACTACTCCACTCTGGCCTTGGGCAGGAGACTGTAGATCTTAAGATCAGAATGGGGGAAGATGGCTCAGTGACATGCTTCTCTTGCAAGCATGAGGATCTGAATGTGGTTCCAGAACCCACTTAAAACAGCTGGGCATGGTGGCACACAGAATCCTAGGGTGGGGACTGCAGATATAGGCGGATCTCAGGGGCTCACTAGTTGGCCAGTCCAGCCTAACTGGTGAACTCTGGACCAATGAGAAACCTTGCCTCCAAAAGAACAAAAAGGGGGGGGGTATAAAGGATAGATGATGACAGATGGTATCCAAGTTGTCCCTCACCTCCCCCACACTCAAACACATGTGTGCTTGTACAAACACACAGACTCGGAGAGGCAATGATGCTGTCCCATGCTAAATCTGTGGTTTGGGCCTAGGCCCCTAGCACATAGGCAACTTGAGCTGGCAATCGCACACACGCGTGAGGGGACAGTCACGTCGCCACTGGTGTCGAGGCCACTTCATTGTCCTGGACGGGTTTCACTTCCCTCTGAGGAAGGAGGTCTGGCGTTGCCTGAAGAGAATTTAGAATACGAGGACCTTTTCGCCGGGCTTTAGAAGCTTGTTTACCAAGCCCTCCAGTTCCTGGCTTGAAAGGCTCAGCCACAGACACGGGATATTCTCAGAACAATCCAGCACTCGGTCAATATTTATAGCTGGGGGGGCTTCCGCTCAGGTGGCTTCAGGAGACTGCTTGAGCCCCCACTTAACGCGTGTACATTGATCATCTGCGGGAGCCCTTTCGCCTGCTGGCTCCTCTATCTTTAGAATACTGCGCAACTGGGAATACACTTGACTTTCAAAGGCTCAACCTGTGCCATTCAAAGGGAAAATTCCCACCTCGGTTTTAAGCCCTATCTTGTTCTCCTGCAGTCTGAATAAATATTACTCAACAGCCGAAGTTACTTAAGCATCAATCATTTCCACTTCAAGGAGAAGGTAAAGGGAACAAAGATGTTAACAGCACAAAAAGGCTGAAACTTAACCTCCAGTGCTGGGCAAATTCCAGGCTTGTTGAGATTAAAGAAGCCCTAGAGAGCCGGCGTTACCTCAGGTTCACCGGTGTACTCTTTCTCTCAAGGATTACTCTCGACAATGAAGCAAGGTGCCCCGGAAGCCCCGGGCAGGTGGACGGTGGGAGTGTTTACTCTCTCCTGAGAAGTCAGCCTTCTTCTCCTCACCCGCCAAGCTCTCCCTCAGATGGTCTCCAGCCTGCTTTCCACCACAGCAGCTCTGATGCAATCGACCCCCACCATCTCGTTCTTAAGGCCTTCTCAACTTGTGGGTCTTGGCCCCTTTGGAGGTTGAATGATCCTTCCACGGGGTCGCGGAAGACCATCTGACACACATATTTACATTGCAATTCATAACAGTAGCAAAATTACAGTTATGAAGTAGCAACGAAAATAATTGTAAGGACGGGCGGGGGTCATCATTACATGAAGAACTGTGTTAATTAAAGGGGGGCAGCGTTAGGAAGGTTGAGAACCAAGCTCTATACATAACTTGAGAAGGAGTACAAAATGCCCTAAAGAGACCACTAGGGCTCCAAAGCTGCTACTTCCTCTAATCTCATGCATGCCCAGTTTGGGACTCTAGATGTCCAAGAGCTGTACAGAGCAGCCATGTTTTTCTACCTGTGCCTCATTCTACCTCTTTCCTACTCACCTGGGGAGCTGGATAAGCCTGTAAACCTTGAACCCCAGCCATCTCCACTCAATCTCTAAGTCTTGCGCACTCCCAGGTGAGTCTCCTGTCTTTTGACATTGTGGGTCCGGTATGACAGAGGGGGTGGCATGTATTTGGAGTTGGAAAAAATCTTGCTGAATTATGATTTTGGGTCTCTGGGTTATGATGCTTTTAAACACAGCTTTCTTGAAAGCCAAGACAGAGTGTTAAATTCGTTCTTGCCCTGTGCACAGGTGCCAGGTTTCCAGTTCATTCACAGGGCTGTGCAACCATCTCTACAGTTAGTGCAGTAAATTTTTTTTTCTTTTGCCACCGCAAAGAAGCATCGTATCAGTTTCCCTTCTTGTTATGATGAGATATCTAACAAAGAGCAACTTAAAAGGGTGGTTATTTTGGCTCAGCTTGATGGTACCATCCATGTGGTGGCCAGGAGTACAAGACAGATGGTCATATTGCTTTCACACTCACGGAACAGAGAGGACTGAGCTCAGCTCTCATTCCCCCTTTTACGCACTCTGGGACCCTGGGCGGTGAAACGCGCTGCCCATCTTGAGGTCTTCCCACCTCAGTTACCCGCTAGAAACTGACAGACACACCCAGAGCTTTGTCCTTTGGTGATTTTACATACACCTATCAGTGAGGATTTTATATATCCTATCAGTGAGGATCTGTATTAACCACCATACTCCCTCATTCACTCATATGCTGCCTCCCAGAGCTAAGCAACCGCTGACCCTTCTGTCTCCGTGGATTTACCTCTTCTAGACATTTCCATATCAATTGGATCATGCAGTCAGTGGTCATCTGTGGCTGGCTTCTTCCACATGACACAGTGTCCTCAATGCTTATGTGTTGACACGGATCAGTGCCTCATTTATTCTAGTGGTCGAATCACATGGCGCTGGATGGACAGACCACTTTTTAATTAACCCATTAGCTGATTGGACATTTGGGTTATTTCTATTATGGGATTATTATGAATAAGGCCACTTTGAGCATCTGTGCATGGTGTTTTGTGCGGACTCTTGTTTACATTTCTCTTGGGTATGTATGTGCCTGTACACAGGGCTGCCAGGTTCTGCGATAGACCTCCCAATGGCATTCTGAGAAACCTATGGGTTGTTTTCTGGAGGGAGGGTACCGCTTCCTATTGCCTCCAGCAGTGTGTAGAGACGAGAACTTCCCTGCATCCTTAGCAATATCTGCTTTTACATCATTGTTATCTTCTTCTTCCTCTTCTTCTTATCACAGAGTGGATGAGAAAAGCTATTTTTTCCTGTGGTTTTGATTGATTTACATTTTTTTTAATGGATGCTGACACCAAGTGTCTCCTGCAGTCATTGGCCACCTGTGTGTCTTTCTCTGCGTATCTACATGGTTTAAGATAGCATTTAACCCCTGTGAACTTCGGTGTCCTTGTGGGTAAAATGAAGGTAACTGACAAGGCAATTCAAGTGACTGCAGCAATGAGGTCAGAGTCACTGATACATAGTAGGCACTAACAAGTGTCACCCCCACCCCCACCACTGAGCCCCAAATCCTAGGCGCAACTGTGATTCCCAGAATTTCCTTTCCTGTATGGTCCTGGTTGGGGTTCACCACAGGAGGTATCTGCAGGGCATGTGACCTGTGGCACGAGGAGCTTGGCAACTGTTTTGTGCACTCACAGCTGGCAAGGTGCCCTAGCAGCGCACAGGTGTGGCCTGTGCTCCCCTGTCCCACCTCGGCCTAGGATGTGAGGTACACTTGGAGCCGCATCAACCCCCACCCAGCGTGTGGTCTTCAGCTTCTCCTTGTCAACAGTGCACACTTCTGTGGCAGAGAGCACAGCTCCTTCGGCATGCTGCTCGCGCTGTCGGTGTTGGATGCGATTTCAGCTGCGGTGCCCATCAGTCCGTGTGCATGCCAGCTCATCTCAGCTCTCCTTTCTCATTCAGCTGCCATCCCAACCCCCACCTCTCTGCCTCTCTGGCCAAACTAAATTAACTCCAGGCTCAAGAATAGAGGCAGCCTGCTCGCAAGGCATTTTCGATGTCCTTCTGGTACTGTATGTGACCTGCTTTCTAAAGAGTAATTGTGCTTGCCCCCACTCCGATGGAGTCTGCTTCTCGGCTTGAGCCTGTGAGATGCCGTCAGGAAGAGCAGTTATGGTACCTCCTTCTCAAAAAACCAAACCAAGAACCCTGGACACTTGGGCTCCCCATAGGAGCTAAACATGGTGACTTGGGGTTCTTCCCACACTGGTAGCCCCAGTCCCTGTCCCAGGAAACCCCCATTTGCTCTTCTTGCGTAAGTGTGCTGTGACTGCCCCTCAAAGTCCCTAAGCCATGTATTCCCTTCCAGTTCTCTATGTCACAAGTCCAAATGGCTCTCCTTGGTCTCAAAATCACTCAGGCATTCTCCCCAAGGGAAAGACCATTTTCCGGAGATGTGCTTGGGCAGGAGGTTTGGAAGACAGCTGGTATCCCAGAGCCCAGTGGAACAGGAAGTTCCATCTTGCCTTCCACGTTATTTGGGGCACCTTACCCAAGACCTTCACTCCCTCCCCACCCGCCCATCGAGAATATCAGGCTCTTCTTGGCTAGATCTCCAGGTGGAAGGCCTGGCAACTGCCTGCTGCACCCCAAGTAGGGCTTTGCCCCCACTTTATGATGCCCACACTTAGCCTCACTCCCCTCTCAGACTCAAGTTGATTGAGACTAACTTCTCCCTGTACAGTTTCTGCCTTCTGCCCATATCTCCATCCCAGTCCCTCTCCTTGTCTCATCTGACAGTCATCTTCTGTTTCCTTGCCCTCTTTAAAGCTATGGGAATCGGCTCCTCTGCTCCATCCCCCATGGATCCTCTCAAGCAAGAAAACCTACAAGCAGAAACCCCTTGATTGATGCGATGCTCGTGAGCTGGACATTGGGTGTCACCACAAAAGAGAGCTAACTCATGGAACCATGGAAGGACGGGCTGTTCACCGTCCAGGGCTTTCATCACCAAGGGACACAAAGCTCAAGGTTTCTAATGATGGAGCTATTTCCCAATGTAACTTTGACATCCCCAGTGAGCCCCCGATTTATGGTGCTTTAGAAACAAGGTCAGGGGAGCGTTGGCTGCCCTGCTGTGAGTCCTAAGACATTTCTGTTGAGCTAGATAACAAAGATGGAGATCACACAAAAGGAGATCACACGAATTTAGCATCTGATGTTTTCTCTTCCCTGAACAGGCCACCTCCCAGCTCTGACCTTGACTTTCTGTGTGCACTATCTACTCAATGAGTGTAGTTCCGGGCTAGATTTCTACAACAGATCCCATGGGCAGGCACAGCACTTTTGAATGTAGCAAACTCAAGTCAAATCCCCTCACCCCTTCTCTGTGAGCATCTTGTCATGATCCTTTCTGAACTCTTTGGGTCCCTGGCACCCCTATCTGGGGCACTGTCACTGCTCTTCCCCTCCAGCCCCCCCTCCCAGACTCTGAAGCCTCCCTCCTCATTCTTTGGTATTCACATCCAACAAAACCCAGCCCTCACTGCCTGACATTGTCCTCCCCACTCTACCCTCAGACCTGAAGGCCAAGCTCTGGCTCCGAGCCTTTTGGCACCTGCCATAGATCTTGAGCTTGTTGCCACAAAAATGTTGAGAACCCCATTTGTCCCCCCCCATATTCTTCCTTGAAGACCTACTGTGTTCTGGATTTAGATTATTAGTGTCAGAAACTCTTGGGTACTCGTGTCCCATAGGGAAGCCTGTATGACATTGTACTCTAGACAAAGAAGGGCTACAAATGGGAGACAAAGGGGCAAAGCCTAGAACCTCAGCAGGGGTTGCCATTCTGTTCTGAGGGTCAAGGAAGGCCCCAATAGTGGCAGAACTAAGTCAAGAATCCTCAGTTACTTTGCAGTCTTGTCCATCCCCAACCATAGTCCCAGCCGGGCCTGTTCATTCTTCACACTTCCCATGAAGAATCCACAGTGTCCTGGCCTCTTCCAGAACAGGCCAACAGCCTGCTTCTAGACATTTCCATTCATTCTCCCTTCTCCCTCAGCCAATCCTCGCTCCTTTCCTCTGCCTGTCAAACCCCTACAGAGTCTTCGGGACCTGCGGAAACCCCACCTCCTCCCTGGAGCCTCTCCAGATTCAGACATAACCCCTCTCTGTTGCTCTCCTCATTTTCTAGATGTTGCGCTGGAGTAGACTGTGTCCGTGTTCTTTGTCCCACCGATATGGGCACAGCGCTTAGTCCATCACTGAAAAGGATCTACCTTGAGGCGTTCCATGAAGGTGAGAGTGAAACAAATTGAGGAAGAGGCCCAATGGGATTTTCTGTCCTAGTCAGAGCGAAATACAAACAGGCCAGATATAGCCAACTTGGATTGTTTTGTATTCAGTCACCTCACCTGCTTCCCAACCTTTCTTGGCCAAGTCACATTCCTCTGACCCACTTGGTGTAGGCCTGCAGTCAACCCTTCTGGCTCTGCCCATCCGCATCTTTCCCCTCCCCAGTCAGAATGAGAGCGCTCAGGGGAGGACAGGCAAGGGAAGTCTAAATTTATTCTCGGACCAACACTTTCATGACCATTCTTCTTGACCTGGTCCTTCCATTGTTCTATTTCTCAACCCCTTGGCAACCTTCACCTCCTAACCTATCTGGGCTGGCCAGCAGCCCAACCCATAGGACCTCCACCCCTACCACTCCTCTTGCACTTGGGCCTTTGTTTTTCTTAAGCCTCGATTTGGAGAAAGTTTACAAGGCTGCTTTCCTTTTATCTTGTTGGATTATCTCAATCGGCATTTTCACTGCTGCCTCCAATTCTGACGTAGTCGGTGGGGGAGGGGGGACGTTGGAAAGAGGTTTGTTGATGATGGCTATATTTTATTGTGTGTGATGGTCATGGGTCTGACAGGCAGTTCATCAAGCAAGAGGCTGGGGACAGGAGGGGGAGAAGGACACTAAATACCATGAAGTCACAGTACAAAATATTTTTTCAGAGGGACATCAAAGTCTTTTTCCATGTTGTCTTGCCTTGACCCCATTTCACACTGGCAAAATACAAACTGAAATTAAAATAAAAATACCAGGCTGGCTCCATGTAGCTAGTTGGGCTGGGCAGCTAAGTCACAGACTCTATTAACATCACTAAATGCAAACATTCCAAGATTTATTTTCCTTGCTTATAATTTTTTTTTCTGCCTTTCCACTGTTGGGCTGTTTATTTCTAATAATTTGGTAGGAAAAAAAACATTCGCTCATACCAGTGGAGGTCTTAGTACGCCGAGCTGCAAACCAGAGCACATTTTATTGTGGAATAAAACCCTTGGAAAACAGGCTCCAGGGGGGCCTGCTGAAGGCGAGTTTACTAGCATAGTACAATTGACGCCATTATAATTAGCCACCCTCCCCCTCCCCGCGTCTTATTTTTCAGGGCAGAGATCTGAATCTTTCTCTTTGCACACGAATATCTCTGGACTAGAGCAAAAACATTATGGAGGGTGAGTCATAGAGCAGCTTTGGGCTTTAAAGACTAACGCAGATCCTATAAATCTAACCCACATTCTTTTACTGGGAATGACTGACTTTTATGAAAACCGAGGATTGTAAATCAGGAACCTAAATAGCTTACTTTGCAGCAGATAAATACAGATTTATGCAGTGACAAAGCCCACTGTTAACCCTTTCCTGGTGCCATAGAGGACTTGAGGCCTGTAGGTGCAGAGGGGGCTGGAGGACCTTCAGCTCCGCCTCTTTCTGGGGCTGGAGTAGGGAGGAGACTGGAATGGGAGGCAGTGGTGGCAAATAATTTTCTCTGTCAAGGGTGTTTCCTACTGGTCCATCTCTACAGGTGTAGGACAGCCCTCAAGATCCCGGCTCTGGTTATTCCAAGGCTATGTGCTAAAAAGGGTTCTTTGTGACTACCTGTGTGGGTGTCCCTTGTATCCTGGGTTTCTAAAATCCCCTGAAAAGTCACTAGGCTTTCCTGGGCCTGAACCCTCTCATCTGCAAAATGGCACGCTGTAAGAATTAAATTATGCCGGACTGACGGTGGTGGCACATGCCTTTAATCCTGGTACTGGGGAGGCAAACACAGGCGGGTCTCTATGAGTCTCAGACCAGCCTGGTCTACAGACAGCAGTTTCAGGACAGGCTCCAGGGCTCCAGAGATACTTTGTCTTGGAAAAAAAAAAAAAAGCAGCCAAACAAATAAAAAAGAATTAAATTACATTACATACTAGTTTTGCTTCTCTTTCTTTCTTTCTTTCTTTCTTTCTTTCTTTCTTTCTTTCTTTCTTTCTTTCTTTCTTCTCTCTCTCTCTCTCCTCACCTATCTGCTTGTTGCCCCCAATCATTTTCCTTTTCTCCCGTTCTCTTTTTCTTTCTTTTCATTCTCTTTCCTTCCCCCTCCTTCCTTCTTTTCCTTCCCTGGGGACTGACCCTACACCTCAAGCATGCCAGGAACCTGGTGTGCCACTGCGATACATACTTAACATCACTCCTTGCCCTCAATCAGTTCTATTTTGAGACAGGTTTCATTAAGTTGCCCAAGGCTTGAACCCACTCTGTAGTTCAGGTGGGCCCTTAACGTATAATTCTCTTGCCTCAAGTTCCCTAGCAATTGGGATTACAGGCCTTTGTCACCAGGCAGTGGGCTCTGCATTTCTAAAGAGTTCAGGGGAGACATGATGCTGGGGTGCTGGGACCATCCAACACTGGCGGCGTAGGTGCAGAGCTCGCTGCAGGAACCGCAAATGGTACCCTCATCTCTTCTTCTGTCTTTTCGCAGCGGAGTTTGGCAGCTTCAGGCTTCACTCATTCCTCTGAAAGATCTGTGCCTGTGGATATTCAAGTACTCTGAGCCCTCACGCTGCAGTGGCTGCCGGGCTTTCTTTCCTGACTGTCCCCGAGTCCCTGTAGCTGCCATGCCTGTCTCCCCCGGGGGTGCAACCCTGCCCTGACCGCCCAGCCTGGACTGGCCTAGTGCTTTTGTGTTTAAACAAGGCGCACCCTGTGTTGCCCTCTCAAACTTTAAAGGAATACTGGGACCTGGCGACCCTGGGAGGGAGGAAAAGAACATTTATCATTTTTATGTGGCATTTCAAAGCAAGAGACTCCTCCTTGGCCAGGAGACAAAGGCCCGTGCGCTGGGTTAATGGAAGAACCCCATTTAATCATTAACGCTTAATGTTAAAGAGTTTAAAAGGCAGCTGTGGGCTCCTTGTCAGCCCTTTGGTACTGGGGATGCCCTGGGGGTCGGGTGGGATCAAGTCACACAGAAGGCTTTCCGCTGAAGCCCGAGGAGATGGGAGGTGTCGCTGGTGGGTTTCATCCAAGTAACACCAAGCTGTGTCGCTTAGCCCTCCCCATCAGCTCCCTTTGTCCCGCGATGGTGACAGCACCAGTTCACTTCCTAGGCTAGACATGAAGGGTAGATAGCCCAAAGTCTAGCGCACACCTGATGATACGACAGGAAGACCCTGGCAAAGTCCCCCAAAGTCAGTTCCTCACCTGCGCCACAGCCACTGTGACAGGGCATGGGACCAGACTTATCCCCAGCAGGGAGATGCTCCCCTCTGTGGTTCTCTTGCACCAGTTATCCCAAGAACAGCAGTCCCAGCTCTCTGCCTGCCTGGGCCCCGGGAGAAGGTGTCTTCTGCTGTGTTTTCCCAGAGTCAGGACACAGGCAAGAGCAGTGCCGGGGCAGAAATCCACCTCCCCTCCAGCCCTCCAGGGCATTTGACCTGGAGGAGCTGAGAGCTGGGCCAGCAGGCAGCAAGCCCTGGGTGCACCCTGGTCTTATCAGGGCTACATACAGGCTTAGGTCCCCAACCAGGGGTTCTAGGTGGAAGTGAACAGTGCAGTCATGTTTGCTGTGTTTCTGCTTGTGTGTGCGCGTGCGGGTGTGTTATTGTAGCTTATCACCATAGCTACTGTTAACTGGACATTAAACTGAGTTTATTACAGGCTGAGAAACCTGGGAAGCCTGCACCTGATCCAAAGGCCATTTTCAATTAAAAAAAAAAAAAAACCAAAACAACAGTATCCTTTGTCCCGTCTTACTCTGTCCCCCTCTACAGAACTCCCTCCCGACTCTGAGCCAAAGAGACTGGTTTTACCTTATTAATGCCTTGCCAATTGCAGTAAAGTTAGGTGGTGCCAGCTTCCCACTCAGCTGACCTCGTGTGAATCCCCCCCCCCCCACGGCTCTGTGTGGTTAATTACTTGTTCCTATTGTAGAATACACATTGTGCTCTGTGTGTGGCCACTTTCTACCCAGATACGGATTTTCCCGTCCCTCTTCATCAATACCTCTTTCAAATTATTAAAGAAAACAAAACAAACGGCTTGAAACACCATACAACTGTCCTGGTAGAACACAGCTGTCATGAAGATGGTTCACACAAATCACAAAGATGTGGTATCTCAGACCAATCCCCTAGGTCAAGGTGACAGGGTATCCAATTCTGCCCGCATCTCTGGCTTGGAGCAGTGTCTCAAGCAGAAGCCTAGCCAAACCTTCAAGTACACCTGATTTTCAGTAATCTTGCAGGCCGGCCCATGGTGGCATCTGTCACTTAGAGTTCCTGGTATGTTCGGAAAGTAGGGGCTGAGCTGGTGTGAGCTTCACAAAGACATTGTGTCTTCACAAAGACACAAGCAGAAGGGAGTGGGCCTGTCCCAAGGTGCCCAGAACACACAGCTGACCTTTTCTGCCTCCCTGTGGGAAAAACCCACAGCAGGAGATAAGATCAGGAAGTTTGGGTTTTGCAGGCTCACCCTGGAATTTATGCAGATCCTGTGAGATCCTCCTGGTGCTAGCACCCATCTGGGATCCAGAGGGCAGGAGGTAAAGAGCTCCTTCCTTGGGCTCAAAGAGCATCCATCCCCCCCCCCCCCCGTTCTTACTGGGACAGCCCCCAGCAGCTATAGATAGTATGTGTTTACCTTCTGAGTACTTTCAATGTCCAGCTACTGAATGACTTTCAAAGATCTGACCACCTTTCATGGGACGGCCCCCTCTTTGGGAGGGAGGAAAGAGAGCCATGTTCTTTCTTTCTTTTTTTTTTTTTAAAGATTTATTTATTTATTATGTATACAACATTCTGCCTCGATGTATGCCCGCACACCAGAGGAGGGCGCCAGATCTCAGTACAGATGGTTGTGAGCCACCATGTGGTTGCTGGGAATTGAACTCAGGACCTCTGGAAGAGCAGGCAATGCTCTTAACCTCTGAGCCATCTCTCCAGCCCGCCATGTTCTTTCTTGACAGCTACACTGCCTGTCCCTTCACAGCTCGGATCTTTATTTTATGGTCCCTGTTGCCCTCTTCATTCCCCACCTCTGCAGAGTGACCCCGGTGGTGCATGGCTCTCTCAGGGTAGTGGAGAGAGCCGTTGTAATACGAAAAGGCAGGCTAGGGGACGTTTATCTTGGAGCTCAGCTGCTTGCTCTGTTCTACCTCAGCTTCTCTTTGGGCAGAAGACTAACACCAACAAACACATCAACAAAACCAACCAGGGTGAGTCTGGCTGCTTTGGAATGTCAGGCACCACCAAGCATGAGGCCCCATCTAAGGCCTTATTTCCGATGCAGTCTGCGAGACCCTTCCAGAGGCCCTTCCTAGTACCTTCAGCAAAGGCCCAAATCAAGGTTCTAACAAATGACACTGGGGGTGACATTCCTCCCCCTCAAAAAGCCTGACTCACAGCTCACAGAAGGCCACTCACTCTATTCTGTGACTTCTCTAACTTACAAACATGATTTGACATTCATGTTACTTAAAACATGAGTCTTATTGAATTCCAAACAACCTTTAGGAGACATGTAGGCTACCTGCCCACCTCTCTCTCTCTCTCTCTCTCTCTCTCTCTCTCTCTCTCTCTCTCTCTCTCTCTCTCTCTCTCGTGTGTGTGTGTGTGTGTGTGTGTGTGTGTGTGTGTGTGTGTGAAACAAAGGCTTTACACATTATATACGCTAGGCAAAGGGTTTCTTGTCTTGAATCCAGACTGGTCAATGGTCAAATAAGACATTCTACTTGTTATACGATATCCCTTGTCTCAAAATCAGACAGCTGGTCACCCCACTTACATTGCTGAATCCTATTCTGCTCTCGTTATTTTCTATTTAGTGAGGCATCTATTAGAAACTGAATTCATGACTTAACTTTCCTAATACTCCTATTAACAGTATTTACAATAACATCGAAACCAACACACCTTCCTTACACAGCACGGAGACAAAGCATTCCCTTTCACTAACGTAGACCTGGGACTCAGCAAACTGAATGTGACGGCTTGGTCTTGGGAATTCTTGCTGGTTGGAACACAAAGCTGCTAAGGCCTTTCTCCACCAGATAGATCAAAGCCTCCTCACCACACACGCTAATTCCTTGGCCTCTCTATGCTCCCTAAAGGAGAGGACTCACGCCGTAGGTTGTGCCCAGCTTGAATAGTTTTCAAGGTCTGCCATAAAACCATATGGCTCAAACTTAAAGCCTTGTTGGTTGCCAAGGCTGCGAGGGTCAGGCCTACCCATGCCCACAAGTCTAATAAACTTTGCAGGGGTTCTTCTTGAGATGCCGACAGCCCACATCTTTCTCCAGTTTCAGTGCACAGTTGTCTGGAACTCACAGAGACAAGTATTTGTTTGTTTTGGTGAGCAGTGAGCGGTTACCATTCTTCTTGCTACCTGCAGGGTATGGTGTTCAATATGACATACAGTTATTTTATTTAGTCTTTTTGCTCTTTCTGCTCTTACGGTGCTGGGAATGGAACCCAAAGTCTCATGAGTGCCAGGCAAGAACTCTACCACTGAGTACACCTCCAGGCCTCATTTAATCTCGACAATAAGCCTTGTTTTGGAAATGAGGGTACTGGAGGTTAGGGACATTAAGTAACTTACAGAATGTGAAGTGGCTAGTTAGGGAAAAAACAGGAGGTTAAAACCTCACTCCTGCTGGGGGTGTAGCTCAGCGAGTAAGAAGAATGCTTGCCTGGCATATGTGGAGCCCTGGGTTCAATCCCCAGTAGTCTATAAACAAGGCTGTGTGCAGGTCTGGCTTCAATCTCCAGAACCCTGAGGGTGGGGGACGGTTCAGTGCTCGTCAAGTTTCACATATCCTTTCGTTCCGCACTCTTCATACTTTGGGGACTTGCTGATACCAGAGGGACCAAGTCCCAGAGAACAAAAGTACCCAGGGTGCCTGCGGTCTTTCACAACTGAGCCACCAGTTCAAAGCCTCCCTTCTGACTTCAGGCCATCTTTCCCCTGCCCCTCTCACTTCAGAGCCATGGACTGGACAGCTGGGCAAAGCACATAGCCAGAGCCAGGAAAGCAATTCCCACTTGGCCATCTTGCCGCAGCTTAGCCCAGCAGGCCTGCTGGCTCCCTTAGGGGCCGCAGCAAAGACTCTTGCTCCTCAGTGATGGCTGTCCATTCTAGCTAGCGAAACCTAAGGGCCGGAAGGAATTCAGATCTGCTCTGTCACCATGATAGTCTCAGCAGCAATTTCTGTGGCACAGACAGGCTGAGTAGCTGGGCTGAAGCTGGTGACTAGTGACAATGTTCCCTGATGCCACACCAGCCATTTGAGTGGAGCTGGGGACTCAGTTTCTGCCTAAGTCTAAAGTGCCCTAAAACCACCTGTGTGCACACAGGCCTATATACATGTACACATACAGGCATGCACAGGCGCACACATGCAGGCACAGACATAGACACAGACACACAGACACACAGACACACAGACACACACACACACACACACACACAGGAAAAAGAAAACAGGGCTCCAATCTGTGTCCTCCTGACGGAACGATGGCGGATAATGCAGAGGACAGCCGGGCAGACTGTTAGAGGGAGGGGCTGGGAGGACCTTTCCACAGCTCAGCAGGTCACCACTGGCTTGTGGTTTGTTTTTGAAATTGTCTTATTTCCCACAGAGTTAAATCCACTCTTTGTGGTCTGGTTCTAGGCACTCATTGGTATGACCAGAGTGCCCTCAAAACCCAGAGCAGCCGTACAGCTCTGCCTGTCTTGTTCCCTCAAGCTTCCGCCTGATGCCAAGCTTGCCCCCTGCAAACACCGATCTATTCCGAGGATTTCACCTTTTCCAGCGTGCCCAGTAAGTGGACGGATGCAGGTGATGACCCACTAAGACCGATTTCTTCTGCTTAGTGCCACACATCTAAGATCCAGCCGGGCTGCTGCATGGGTCAGAATGGCTCCACTTTACTGCTAGTTGTCAAAATTGCTGTTGTCCCCACTTTAGTACCCAGATTCTCACTGGCTGAAGGAGATCTGGATTCCTTTCAGGTCTTTTGAATAAAGTTGTGACTGTTTTTGAGTGGACATGTTTCATTTAAACATCTCAGTACGGTTGAGGAGGCCTCAATCAGCTACATATCACTACACGACAAACTTCCAAATGTGTTTTTCTGGAGTGGCTGTCATGGTGTTCCTTCCTACCGGGAAGGTGAACAAGTTCCAGAAGTTCCGCACCATCCCAGCATTTAGAATTGTCTTTGTCCTTCTTTAGTTCTTGTTAACACTCCAGCAGAAGCATATGGATTTCTTTATAAGAATAGGCGGCACGAAGGTGGCATGCGCAGGGAAAACTCAGACACATCACGTGTTCGGAGCCAAGGCTGCAGGAAGCTGTATGACAGGGAAGCATCATCGGAGAGCCTGTGATTCGCTACACATTTGATCTGGTACTAGTATTTGGCTATTGTATGTTTAGGAAAAATTTGTAATTGCCCATTATTTTCAACTCCCATATTCAGTTGTGTGACTTTATATGAAATAAAAACCTACAATCTGAGAAAAAAAAAGAATAGGCGGCACGGAATGATGGCACATGCCTGTAATCCCAGAACCTGGAAACTTGAAGTAGGAGGAGGGCCACAAGTTTGAGGCCTGACTGGTCCACATAGCTATTGATTACCTTTGGAACAATCAAATCCAGACCAACCAGGGCTATGGAGTAAGACCCTGTCTCCAAAACAACACTCAAACAGACATAAATAAAACATAATCAGAAAAAAAAATAAAAAAAGACCAGGGCAATGTAAGCTAGGCATGGTTGTATATAGTTACAACATTGGCAGTCCAGAGGTTGAGGCAGGAGGATTATCAGTTTGAGCACAACTTAGGCTACTTAGTGAGGCCTTGTCTCAAAGACAAGGAAAAAGTAAGTAAAATATCAGCTTTACAAACTGTATGATAATATGCCATGGATCAAGGGGCTTGCACTTTGGAGGATTGCTGTCTTGGAGTTCTGAATTCCAAGCTAACGGTGTTAGCAGCCTTCTCTTCTGAGGCTTCTTCTCTTGCCTCGAAATGGCTGGCTTCACTGATTCTGTCTTTCCTCTATGTGTCCAGGTTCTCTTTTTTATTTAGGGATGTAAGTTATATTGGACTAAAAAAACTGTGAGAAAAAAAAAAAGAACTGTGAGCTTCATGAGCTATTTTCAGACTTTATCTGCTAATGCAGCCCCCTCCTGAGGTCTGAGGGATTTAACATACAAATTCCAAGAGGATGGGGCACAATTCAGGCCATAATGAGCAAAGTGAATGCATTCTAGACCAACCATGCAGACTAGAAGGCTTTTATGTGGGGGAAATTGGAAACAGCACCATAGTTCCTGTGGCCTAGGATGAGCTCCATCACCTTTGGTGACGCGGGACACTTCCTTCTACTGGGAGTGAGGGGGCGCACAGGCAGAAGCTGACACCATGGTTCCCTAGCTACAAGAGCTTAAGGTCACATCTTCTGGAAGCCACACTTTTGTGGTCTGTAACAGGAGAGCGAGAATTAATGATACTAGCTTTAGAGCCAGGCGACCAGGAAGGAGCGTTCACGTGCAGCCGTTTCACCAGCTGACGTGTGTGAGGTCTGCCGTTTCCTGTGTTGCATTCGGATTCATTTCTTGCTGCAATAGCTGAGCTGTATAGAAGCTTCTGGCATTCTTCTTGCCTCCTGGGATTATTGTTAAGGTCCAAGTGCTTACTTAGTAAATGTCAGCAGTCGGATTTAAAGATTCTGGCTAAACTTGGCTACTACAGACTCAAGTATGCACAGAGATTCGTTACGTGATCGGAAAATGTTTAAGCATTGTAGAAAGCAGACACTGGAATAAAAAGTGAAGGTCTCAGACACCCCCATAACCCTGCCTCTTTCCATGTGCCCCCTGAGCTTGCCCTCTGTTATGGAGGCCTTCTGATGCCTGCCCTTCAAGCTCAGATGTTGGAATTCTACCCCACAGTGTGTAGTTTTAAGAGGAAGGACTTAGAAGGTAGTCGTGAGTGGGACAGATGCCCTCCTCAGACACAGGGAAGCTTGCTCACTCTCTGCTTGGAGAACATAGCAAGAAAACCACCATTGCAAGGCAAGAGGTAGTCCTTGCCAGCACCCAACCATCTTACCATCTCAGTACTCAGGTTACAGTCTTTCTAACTCTCAGAACACTAAGTACGGGTTGTTTAAGTCACAGAGTCTCAGGAAAGTTGTTACAGTGTCCTCACAGACTTTCTCCAGGAAATATGCAGTATGTTTGTTTATGAATGATACACTAGACTCACTCCACTCTTAGAAGGAGTTCGCATGAACCCAGGGATGCCAGACAGACGGAGCAACAAGCAGATGGCAGGATCAAGTAGGGTCTTGACATTCCAGGAAACTCTCAGACAGCGAGACCCCATGGAGAAGTTTTAGTCTGGGATCAGGTGGCAATGACTGGTACACAGAGGCCCATCTTGAGGATTTATAGACTGGGGAGAGCATTTCAGGCCACGGAGGCCGGCTGAATGAAGACAGCAAATCGCAGGCAGAGAAGAGCACGGATGGAGCCCTGGGTGCAGACAGCTCTTCCTGGTGCACAGCAGCAGGAGAGGGAGAAGTGCGGGCGATCCTGGAGGAAGCTGAGGCCTGAGTGTAGGCAAACACAGTGGGAAACTGGAACCTGCTCTGGAGGTGTAGCTGGCCAAACCCAAGCTTCAGTTGTCACACGTTCTTCAGACAGCCAATGGGAAAGGGTCTCTGATTTTAGTGGCATATGAGATTCAGGTGGCCAGCCTGGACAGTCTGGTCACCTCCCCATCCCAGGGACTTCACTGAATCCTGTCTGCAGAGTATCCCTTGTAGCCTAAGGTGACATCCCCGTGGGTTCCAGGGTGGGAATGTGGATATTCTTGGTGGCCATTATTCTGCCTTCCATACTCTTATAGCCACAAGTTCTAAGTGCTCACACGTACACTAGTTGTGGAGAAACTGCTGCCTCCAGGCTGGTCCCATGTCCTCTCCCTTTGGCTACTCCTTGAGGCAACTGATTTTCTGATCCTCCCTACAGACAAGGACATGGCCCTCTCCAGCAGTGGCCATTTCCAGGCCAGTACCTCTTGCTCTGGGCCTGGGAAGAGCCATCTCTTCTTGGCATGCAGAGACTTATCCATTCTCCCACTCCACACAATGGCTGCTACCTCCCAGGCTTGGAGGACTCGGCTTCAGACTTCACCGGCATGGGTAACTCATTTCCACAGTGAGTCTGGGCTCCTGCTTCCCCTCTGAGCAAGTCCAATCAGTACACGCTTGACATTTCAAAGCCTTGGGAGCAAGGAACGAGGATCTAGAGCCCACAGCTCAGCCTTGACCGCCATATTGGGGTGTGCTTACCCCATTCTGTGCACACAGGATCTCTTGGCTGTGCCACCAGGATTAGGGTTCTTCTTTCTCAGGTCAGCTCTAAGCAGCAAAGCAAACACTCTGATGGGCTTCTGTGTTGGCACCACAGGGTTTCCCGGAGCCTCTCTGAGAATAGGTCTGAATCCTATTTGAGAAATGTTGGAAAAGCAAGAGTTTCCACGAACAGTGCTCACAGCCGTGAGGACTATCCTGGGGACAAACCACCTTTCCAGAGACACACGCTAACTTGCGCCTGTGGGGGTGTCTCAAGCTCTAAGTAAATCTGCCATCACTCCCAACTCTGGCCTTCTCTCTCCTCCATGTCTCTGCTCACCATCCCCCTCCCCGTGTGTTCAACAAATCTCCTGTGTCTAGCTTTGCTAGTTCGAAGTTGGGCAGCACGAGCTCACAGCAGAGCAGGCAGGGACATACAGACTAGCAGATGCATTGCGTTAAGTACCAAGAAGATAATGCATAGGCAAATGAGAGGGTGGCGCCCAATGCCATCGAGGATACAGAGAAGCAATCAGGAGAAGCTTCCTTTAGGAGGAGATACCCGAGCAGGTTGGAAACTCAGCCAAACAGAGGCAGAGGGACTAACTATGCTTCCTTACTTCTACTGCCCATCAGATTCTATGTAGAGTCCTTGCCTGTGGGGCCTGGCAACCCCCCAGTCTCTGTCCATACAGTCCCCCAGTGTGGTGGTAGTAGCTTCAAGATTTACACTGCAATTCTGCTTCAGCCTCTGCCTCGAAGCCAGGAATAAGCCTGGCTATGTTGTTGGCTAACCCTGCTCCGTGGGGACTTCTCAGCCACCACCCACACTGTTGAGTGCCTCCCTTAAAGTGAATAGGCCCTGAGCCAGTCCCCATAAGATGCTGCAGCAGGTGGCACTGAAACCTACAGCGTGGTGAGGTGGTTGTTGGTAGCAGACCTGGAACCCAGGCACACCTCCAGCCTGGTCCCAACACTGCTGGCCGTTATCAGCCAGAAGACCTCAGGGCAGTCCTGGACCCTTCCAGAGGTTCTATTTCCCAACCATAAAGCTGGGGAAATAATAGAGTTCATCCCCCAGGGTTGGTGAGAGAATGACGCGGAGTTCGCCCTCAGCTCCGTGTCTGGTTTGTGTCAAGCTACAGCGAATGTACTTCAAAGAGACATGTAAAGCCACTTACCAAGTGTCAGAGGCAAAGAGTTGCCTGATGAGCCATTCTCTGCATCAAGACAACGGGCCGTCCTGACCACTTGGTTTGGAGACACAGGAAAGCAGGAGATGTGAAACAAGCCAGAGGAGAGGCTGTCTGGACCTTCTGGAAGACAGAGAGATGCAAATGGTGGTTTGAAGCAGGGCCTGGAGGAGGGAGACGCTCGGCATCTTGGAGTAGCCCAAGAGCGCTCCACAGAGAGCCTGCCTGGGGGTTTCCCGTGGATAGAGGGATCCCCTGTTCTCAGCCCCAAAAGTGGGGCTGAGCAAAGGGGTTCTGGTGGAGGCCAGAGGGTACCTTCTTATCTGAATAAGGTCAGGAGTCAAGCTGGTCCAGGGATCACTTCAGAATGACTTGCCAGAAGCCAGCTTCTTAGTGGATCAGTAGCCACTCATCTGCGTCTTCTAAGCACTTCTGTATCAGCCTGTGATTCAGCCCAGCATCTGGGGGACTTAGGGGGGTAGCTTTGGGTTGTCACCTAGTAGGGAGACAAAGGCACATGCACTCAAGACAAGCACCAAAGAACAGTGTTAGCCACACTTTCTGGACTCCAGGGAGGAGCCAAGAGACCCTATGGCTGACCCATTGGCAGTAAAGTATTTGCAGCAATTGTTGGGTGACTGCTGTGGGTCACCTCCTGCTTTCGGTGGCTTCCTGTTCTGTAACTTCTGTGGTGAATGAAGCCAGATCTTCTTGATTCTATCCAGGAGGATAAAGAGGGTCAAAGGAGCTCCAGGAACTGGTGGAGTCAATCCAGGAGTCACGGGAGATCTTAGGATATTGTTCACTCCTGTACCGTATACTCCCTCACTACTGTTGGCATCCCTGTGGACCCCAGTCATGCCCAGAAGGGTCTCAAGAATGGATCCAAAAACACGGGGCAAAATGGAGACACAGCCTGGGGACAGTTAGCAGTATCGCCTGCAGAGAGCCTAGAAGACTATTCTGAGAACTCCCAGCCTTTCTGGAATTTGTAATGTGACTCCCTCCCTGTGTGAGGTACAGCCATGGAGTCACACATCACTGCTTCGGATCCCGGGCCACCTCCCAGCCTCAGTGCCTCCCCACCCTTGTCAGCTGAGTTGACTGAAGTCTTGCCTCACTCGGAACGAAATGCCAAGGACTCGGGTCTTAAACAAGCTCCCCTTGTCCTTCGCTGGTCATTTGAGCATCTACTGCAGGCTTCCTGGCATGCTCCAGGCTCTCCTGCTGGCCCTGGCTTGGGATCCTCCTTCTGCCTCCCAGTGCCTCCCACTTCCTGTCTCTCCAACTGTCTCGAGGAAAATGCAAGCCTTCTGTGCTCAGCACAGGCATGTCCATCAAAGTGCAGCTCGCAGACGGGAACATCATCTTGGTGGGTGGTTTCAGACGCTGGCTGCCAGAGCCCAGGCAGTCAATGGGACTGTGGACCGACTTCCTTCCCTTCCTTCCGCTTGGGAGAGGAGGAGCCTGTGCCTGGGATCCTGTTCAGGACAAGGGGTGGGGAAAGACAGAGCCCTTGCTCCCTGCCTGTGTTTGTGTGGGGCCATGAATGCTTCTTCCAGTTCACCCACTTCCTCACCAATAGCCTGAGAGGCAGGGTTTGTTTGCTCTGGTTTTACAGATGGGCAAACCAAGGCTCTGAGAAGTCACGTGACCTTTTCAACTTCACTCTCCCACCTTGCATAGTCAGAACAGCTTTCCCAGTTTGACCTTAGTGTCTTTTCTCTTCCACAGGCATTCGGGCACGGTGCTCCACCCAACCCATGGGAGGTCTCCATTAATGGCACCAGGACACATATCTAACACAGGAACAAAATATTTGAAGCCAGGCATTCAGGATATCTGCACACTTGACCTGGAGAATTTCTTTGTTGGATACCACCTGCAGAGCCTCTGTGTGCCTCTGGGAGAACTGCGCCTGGAGTCTCCTCTGCCGAGGGTAGATGCCACCCCCAGGTGCAGGTGGCACCAGTACTTGCTGCTCCTTTATGCCCATTTCTCCCTGTTGGTTCATGCCAGCATCATGCGTGTTCCCTCTCCTAGTCTTGCTGCTAGACACACATGTTTCTGGACCCTCCTGCCATTCTTTCTCCTTGGCACCTGGCACTGCCACCAAAGGGCATCTCAGAGTCCAGAAGCGCCAAGGGTAGGCATTCGCCTCAGGAATAGGTTTGCTATGCTGTCTGTGGAGCTGTGTTCTGATTCCATGAAATGGGATCCTTTGTAACAATGCAGGTAGAAATAGGCCATGAATCTGAAGGAGAGTGGAGGGGGGATTGCGGGAGGTTTTAGATGTAAAAAATGGAAAGGAAAAAATGTAATTAAATTATAATCTCAAATTTTTCTAAACATTTCTGTTTTGTATCTATATAATTTCCTGAGTTTCAGGGGTTGACATCCTAGCAGCCCCCCTGAGTGATTCAGAAGCTGGTGGTCTGGGATTGGCATCCTAGAAGGCCCCTGGGTGACTCAGGAGCTGGTGGTCTGGGATTGGCATCCTACAGGCCCCTGGGTGACTCGGGAGCTGGTGGTCTGGGATTGGCATCCTATAGGCCCCTGGGTGACTCGGGAGCTGGTGGTCTGGGATTGGCATCCTATAGGCCCCTGGGTGACTTGGGAGCTGGTGGTCTGGGCACTGCACTTTAGGAAATGGTAACTGGCAGCGACACAGAGCAGACTAAAGACCTTGCTTTGAAGAAAGGAGGAGGAAAAGTCACTGGGAAACGTAGGGGTTGACTGGGATGCAGCATCAAGGGGAGCTGGCAACAGAGAGAACTTCAAACGGAAGAAGGTAATTATATCAACTTCACCACCTGCAGCCTACAGCAGCCTTGCAGGGAGCCTTGTGAATCCCAAGGGAGGGAAACAGAAGCTCAAGAAAGGAAGAGCCATGGTTTCCTAGGTGTCAGCGAAGACCCAGAATCTGAAAGTACACCCTCTTAATTCCAGAAACCGGTACTCTGCTGGACCTACATCTGAGCAGAGATGGAACGCCAGGTGCTTTTCTTCAGGGCTGGGGAGTCAGTGTTCAGAGCACATTGTTAGAGGAAAAAATGAATGAATGAATGAATGAATGAATGAATGAATGAATGAACAGAACTGCTTTGAGAGCCTGGAAACCAGGCCAAGAGATTCCCTCTATGACCTCATGCTCCAACGTCTCCTCCTACCCGTGTCTTATCTGAAAGGTGACTCCCATTACACTTGCCCAGCTGATAAAGCCAGGCAGCGCACCTGCCCCTATTACCCAAACCTGATACCCAAATAGGAAACTGGCCTTAGATAAGGCCGAGGAGGGCAATGCCTGGAATCATGGGGTGGGGCTGGCCACAGTGTCCACTGAGCTTTTTCTAAGCTATGTTCCAGGCTCCTTCAGGGTGAGGCCGGAAGCCACACAGCTCCTGCCCTCCTACAGCTTATAGAAATAATTGCAAACAGGATGTGGGCCGGGCAAAGGGAGAAGTAGGAAGCAGGTGGTCACTGTTCCACAACAGGGCCTGGGAGTCAGGACTGAGAGATGAGAAGAAATGAGCCAGGAGTTAGTGGTGCCAGGCGAGGGGCCTGACCCTTCACACTGTAATTGCTGAGAAGTAAGAGGTTCTTAAAGTTTAGCTCACACTCCCCTACCCCACCCCCCGCCCCCTCCCTGTCAATGGACAGGCTCAGCTTCCTGTTTGTTCCTTCTGGCTTTATCACAGGTTGGTCTCCTGAAGCAAGGGCCCAGTCCCTGGATTTTTTCACTCAGGTCTCCCTCTCCTCTACCTCCCTCCCATCCCTCACACCCTTAGTTAGGTCCATAGGAGCCTCCTGTGGCCTGGTATTTGAGTGCTGGATTTGCAAAGATTTTGTAGCTGGTTAAACAAAGCCATGCTAAAAATGGAGTTACAAGTCCAGTGGAACAGCTCAGGCTGTGTTCCATCAAAGTCAAAGGTAAGAGGTACTCAAATCCTGCAATTTCCCAGCCCTTTTACCTTTCATGTTATTTATGCCATCAGGGATGTTTACACATGTTGCATTCTGTAATGGGAATATTACACACCATGGCACTGTGCATCTCTGCTGTTCCACACTCATGCCTGTCATCTGAGTAGGTAGATGCCTGATGTGGGATGTCCTTCTGTATATGTGGTGCTTTTATTAGCTAATGAATAAATCTGTTTCAGCCAGTGGCTTAGCAGGGTAAAGCCGGGTGGGAAATCCAAACATAGATATATAGAGAGAGTAGGCAGAGGTACAGAAATGCCATGTAGCTGCCAAAGGAGAAAGAAGCCAGAACATTGGAGCCTTACCAGTAGGCCACAGCTTTGTGGTGATAGACAGATAAATAGAAATGGGTTAATTTAAGATGTAAGAGTTAGTTAATAAGAAGCCTGAGCTAATAGGCCAGACAGTATTGTAATTAGCATAGTTTCTGTGTGATTATTTGGGTGTGGTCGGCTGGGAAATGAACAAGGAGCCTCCATCTAAAAAATGGCATCCACCATCTGGGGCATAGATCCACATAAGACCTAGGAAAGCGTAAGAAAAGGAGGGCTTCTAGGCCCACAAAAATGGGAGCCAAGAGCAGCTTCTTGGTAGTCACATTTTTTCCCAGATGGGTTCTGTTTGCTGGCAGCAAACAGAGGCACAGCTCCTTTATGAGAAGGCTTCCTGACTCAGCATTAGCAGCAAAACCTGGGAGGCTTCTTTAAGAAACAGCAGTTTCATGATTCATGCTGGCAGCATGAACTCTGTCTCTTTTGGGAGGTCCTGCACTTGAATGGGGTTTGTGAGCAGCGTGCTCCTAGTTGCTTAATTGTGACATAGATGCGCTGCATCCCTGAAGCTGGGGTGGTGAGCATGGCTTGCAGAGGTAGTGAACATATCTCTCCATGTTGGATGGGACAAAGCCAGCAGGCAGGACTGTGGAGTTGGTCCTAGTCATGCCAACTTAGTATTTTTAAAAAAGAAAAAAGATGCTCTTGATCAGAAAATGATTGCAGATTCAGACAAAAATAGACCTCTGAATAGGTCACAGTGTATTTTAAAAAATGTATGAAGGCTTGGGAGAGAGAGGAAAAAAGTACAGGCAATTATAGATTAAAGGAGTAAAGATAATAAAATAAATATTAAAAAGTGATATAGTGAAAAAAAG
This sequence comes from Alexandromys fortis, assembly GCF_014885135.2. Lineage (NCBI taxonomy): Eukaryota > Metazoa > Chordata > Mammalia > Rodentia > Cricetidae > Alexandromys > Alexandromys fortis. The sequence goes on from NW_026068042.1 coordinate 2,940,611, forward strand.
CCACATAAAGATGGAAAATACACAGAGAGTTTGGATTATATATACTAGTATGTTTTTTTAAAATTTTTTGACTATGAATGAGCTAAGTACAGAGAGACATTTCATTAAAGGGCTGCTAAACTAAACCAAAATATATATTTAAAAGATATCTTGACTTCAAAATTTGAGGCTAAGGATATTACTTTGGAAAAGAGATTCTGCTTTTGTTTCCACAAAAGATGAAAACCTGTGGATTTCTTTCAGGCTAATGTAATTTGATGGACTAAGACCTCCTGAAAGGTCTCTATGAACCCTAAAATTACTTCACCTAACAAACAACAGGAAGCAGTTTGGAGAAAACTATGGCCAAATTCCCAAAATGATTGTTTATAAATGTTTGTTTTCATTTAATAGGGGCTGATTGTAAATGCTTAAGTAGTCACAGTCAATCTTTTTCTAAAAAGGAGGGATATGTATGATATAAAGATGAATACTCTGCATTGGTATGAATCTTGGTCTATTGATACAAATTTACAGTTTATACTGTGTTTATGTATTTCTGTTCTTGTTTATGGTATTGTATTTTGTAGCTCATTTAAAAATGTAATGTATAATTAAAAAATAGAGATTGATAGTCATTTATAATAGCCAAACTTGATGTCATGTTAGTTATATTTTCTAGATATACAGAGATGTGTTAGATAATCTTCAATACTTCAAACACCTATGGAATATGGCATTTAAAATGTTTTAAGAACTTAGGCTTTTCTCAACAGTGAGAAATATCTGCTTCTGGCAGCACTAATTACTTCAAGAGAATGATGGGCATCAAAGAGGTTCCTTATGAAGTTTGCTAGCCATTTGGGCAAGAAACTGCTCTTGCCTGAACTGCTTAATGACATGCTGTATGAAATCGACATGAAGGACCCACAGAAAAATGACTGTTGAACTTGCTCAAAGAAGGTGAGACAGTCCTTCAGTGTTCCTGTTTCATGAAAGAGATTGCCAGACATTCTGCAGCACACAAAAGAAAGTGACTGACAAACTGCCAATATAGGCAAAACAGTCTTTCAAATTTCCTGCTTCATGGAAAAAGTCTGCCAGATAATTTGGGCCTGTAGGCTGAATATGGATGCCCCAACATTACAGAAGAACTTTGGGGGACTGTCCAGGCAGCAAGATGTCTCTGTCAATTCTAGAGTTTTGGAAGTTGCTTGCAATGCACTTCCTGTTTACTTAGGTAATATATTATTCTTCTGGGGTCTTTGAGGAAGTTGAAGAATAGAATAGTTATAACTAAAGTTTTCCTTAGTTATGATGCAAGATAAATTAGATATGAAACTTTAGACTCACAAAGAAATATTGTAACTGTAATTCTGGCTTGATAACTGTTTGTTGTATGTAATTTTACTATGTTAAAGTTAAAAACCTTCCTTTTTAATTAGACAGAAAAGGGGAGATGATGTGGGATGTCCTTCTGTATATGTGTTGCTTTTATTGGCTAATGAATAAAGCTGTTTTAGCCAATGGCTTACCAGATTAAAGTCAGGCAGGAAATCTGAACAGAGAGAGAGAGAGAGAGAGAGAGAGAGAGAGAGAGAGAGAGAGAGAGAGAGAGAGAGAATAGGCAGAGTTATAGAGATGTCATGTAGCTGCCAATGGAGAAAGACACCAGAACGCTGGAACCTTAACCAGTATGTCACAGCCTTGTGGTGATACACAGATGAATAGAAATGGGTTAATTTAAGATTAAGTGTTAGTTAATAAGAATCCTAAGCTAATAGGCCAAACAGTATCATAATTAATATAGTTTCTGTGTGATTATTTACGTCTGGGTGGTTGGGAAATGAATGTGCAATCTCTGCTTACAGATGCCTCAGTCCATTTTGTGTTACAAAAAAACCCCCTGAGACTGAGTAATATATTTTTTAAAAAGGGGCTCTATATGGTACACAATTAATTTTAGAAGTACAAAAACACAGTGCTGGCATCTGCCCAACTCTGGTTTGGGCATTCTGCCTATGTCACAACATGGATGGCAGCCTTGTGTATGGATACACAGGAAATAGAGAGATCACATGACCAGTTAAGGAGCAGGAGAGATTCAGGGACCAGGTTTTACTCTTGGTATAACAACCTGTGCTCATGGGGATCTAGATCAGTGTTATTGTCATGATCTAGATGACAGAAACCACTCAAGGGATAAGAGGTTTATTTCAGCATACAGTGCAAGAAGTACAGTCTACATGACAGAAAAGAATGGTGGGTGGTTCACACATGGCAGGAGAATCTTGTAGCAATGACCTCTTATATGGTACCAACTAGGAAGCAGAGAGATCACAGGCCAGAACTGGAGGTAGATGCAATTTTCAAAGTCTCCTCCCTAATGGCCATGCCCACCAAGCTAGGTCCTGGGTCCTGAAGGCTCAACAACCTCCTGAAACAGCACCACCAGCTGATGCCCAGATAAATGCATGAGTTTGTGGGGGACATTTACATATCTGCAAGGGTTAGCTTTTCCGAATGAACACCACTAGACTCAGCCAAGAAGAGAGTCTCAGTGAAGGAATGTCTACACCGGGTTGACTTGTGGGCATGTCTGTAGTGATGGACTTAATTTAGTTGATTGATCTGGGAAGATCCAGCCCGCTGTGGGTGGCACCATTCCCTATGCAGAGGGTTCTGAGTTGTGAGGGAATGGGGAAACTGAGCTGAGCCCAGGTAAGTGAGCAAGATGGATGTGATAATTCTCTTTATTCTTGGCTACTGCTGTGGCTATGACAGGAGCAGCTGTTTAAATTTCCTGTGTTGGTTTCTCCATGGTGGTGGACTTTAACTTGAAATTGTAAGCTGAAATAAGACCTTTCCTCCCCTAAGTTCATTCATCAGGGCTGGAATGATGGCTCAGCAGTTAAGAGCACTGCCTGCTTGTCTAAAGGCCCTCTACCTAGCAGGAAAGCAGGCAAGAACTTAATCATAGCCTGTGCTTGTGGTACCGTGCAGTCTCTTCGATGGTGGGTTTTGGAAGAACTAGGAAGTGCTGTACATAGAGGAAATTACTTGTTATTGGCAAAGTGTGTTGTGATCCTGTATATTGGCTCAGTCATAAGAAACTGAGGACCACATTTGTGAATTTTACTTTTAACAAGAATGCTGCCTTGACCCCTTTGCTCTGTGGATGTTCCTGAAGTCTACAAGGTGTTAGATTAAAGGCAAGGCATTTCTGTCCTCCACCATAGAACCAGAGAGTCTGGGGAGGGGCACTAATACTTTCTGGAGCAAATCTTATATCCACAGGAAATATGGCCCTGAGGGACATTAGCTTGAGTTCAGGAGTGCTGGCACTGTGCCCAGACACATGCCTGAGCCTCTGAACTGGCCAACTTTCTGCATACTTACCTTTGGAAAAGCACAAAGGACCCAACCCTCTCCTTGCTTTGAGGCCTCAAATGTTTTTTTTTTCTAGAGGAATTTAGAGGTTTCTAGAAAAGACAGAGAACTTTAGATGCTCGGCCTGGAGGATACCAGAGACTGTGCTTCTGTTATTTTTATTCTCTTAGGCACCATGGGCTTCTCCAACTTGGATGATCAAATGCTCAGGTCTCTCTGTCAAAGGCATGGCAAAGTCTTTGTGAGTCAGGAGCTCACAGTGGACAGTGAACTCCAATGCTTTCAGCTCAGTGACTTGGGGAGCAGGGGACAGGTCTGAGTTACAACATCTACCAGACATCTGAGACTGCCAGGCATTCAGTGTGGTCCCATCCATTCTGTTGGAAACCCGAGAATTGACTCCTGTACTCATTCCGCTATGCAGGTGAGGACTGTGGGGGCTCAGAGAACTCCACGGTTTGCTGGAGATCTTTCAGCAATGAGTGGAGACTCAGAGTTTAAACCTGCTCACTCTCCCAGATCTGCTGACTTGCTAAGCAGATGATCAACCCTCTTGGGTGTTGCTCTTCTTACTGTGCAATGTCTCTAGGTACTGGGCACATTAGTTTAAAGGAATAACTCCTTTCGGCACCAGAAAACACAATCAAAACCGGAGAAAACAAGAGTACACAAGTACAAGCTTAGCTGAGAAAATGCAAGCCTTGGATTCAGAGAGAGAGCCTACCTAATAGGAATAGGTGTGTTTTAATAAAAGAGGGCACCCCACGGCCTCTTCTGTTCTCCATGTGCATACATAAGCACACATATACTTCCACATACATGCGTGTATACACTCACACAGATACCTATGCAACAAATCATGCTACAAAGAAGCCTAAATAAAAAATGTATAGATGTGCTTGCCATGCAGAGTCAGTGGAGTCAGCTCCATTTGATCATGTATGAGATGACTTTGCTGCAGCACCTGGAAGAGAGCCTGTTTATACAATATCCAATAAACACCGTATTGTATTATATTACTATTTTCTGACCTTGCTTAGGGCTACAATATCATCCACCTCCTAGGACATCCATTTGCCATATACATTCCACTACCCATTGTTATGGAATATTACTTTAATTATGTAAAGATGTGGAACATTTGTTTATGCTGCATTTGTTTAATGATGTAAAGATGTGTTGCCTTGCTTGCCTAAGGCACCTGATTGGTCCAATAAAAGGCTTAATGACCAATAGCTAGGTGGTAGAGGAAGAGCTGGGGCAGGCAGAGAGAATAAGTTGGAGGAGGAATCCAGGCTGGGAGAGAAAAAGAAGAAAGAGAAGAGAATGAGGGAGAAAAAGAAGGAGATGCCTGGGGCCAGCCAGCAGGCATCCACCAGCCAGACAGGCAAGGAAGAAACAGGAAAAGTAGGACATACAGAATGAAAGTAAGGTAAAAAGGCCCGAGGCAAAAGGTAGATGAAGAGAAACAGGTTAAATTAAGTTATAAGAGCTAGTGGGGCAAGCCTAAGACAAGGCTGAACATTCATAACTAATAATAAGTCCCTATGTAGTGGTATGTTATTTATATTTTGATAAATAAATCTTGCCTGAAGACCAGAGGCAAAGCTAAAGCCACTAGAGGTCAGGCAATGGTGACACACACCTTTAATCCCAGGATTTGGGAGACAGAGTCCGGTGGATCTGTGTAAATTCAAGGCCACCCTGGACTACCCAAGATCAATGCAGAAACAAATCCAGGTGGTGCTGGCTCACACCTTAATCCCAGTCCTGTGGAGCCACACGCCTTTAATGCCAAAACTAAAGGGAATAGAAAATGGGAAGCGAGAGAGGGTTAGCTGTTTAGTTTGAGGTCACTCAATCTTGGTAGAGGTTAAGACTTCTCTAGTGGCTTGACTGCCTTGCTTTTCTGGTTTTTAGCTTGATTTATTTATCAAAACACAAATAATATACCACTACATCTCTGTGTCATGATTTGGGAGCTGGTGATCCCAAAGAAAGCCTGCTACAATCCATCTTGATTTTCCTCAGCAGAGTAGATAAGAAAGCAGGTGTCTATGGACCACTTTGGGGACTCGCCAGTAGCTAGGGGACAGGAAACGGTCTCAGTTCTAAGTAACTAGCTTCTCTATTCTCAGCAACGAGAAACCCATAGTTTGCAAGTACTCACTAGGGTGTTGTAAAAATGTTTATTTAAATAACATCTTACTAACTTAAGATATAAAACAGGCTTTGCTATGAATGGGTTCATTTGGGGTTGGTTTAAGGCTTGGGGCTTGGAACTAGGAGTGGTTTAAGGCTTACCTCATAGTCAGGGTCGTGCCAAGCCTGGCATGAGAGCTCCAGCTCACATTCCGATCAGCGTGGATGCCTGAAGACTGGTGGATTATGTATTCATCGAAGGTGACTGTCCGTGATGTCTAGGACACACAAGATGCCTAGACTTAAAGGCTGCATCCTATCTGCCTCTCTTATGCAGATGCAATCATTTCATAGTGATGGCAGTTTAATGGGGGCGCTCTGCTGAACCCTAAGATATTGCCGATATTGCTTTCGACGGATCAAACAAGGCAGATCAAAGTGAGAAATTTTCAGAGTCCTCTTGCTGGAAGAAATTCCTCCAGGCAACGCTTTGAGGATTTCACAGTCCTGAAAATGAGCCCTGACTTTCTTCTGGCAACACCAACAAGAATTCCTTTTATTTGTGCCAAGCCAGAACGCATTTCTTCTCTGCAACTATTCTATAGATTTTGTGGCATTTTCTACTTTCTGTTTCATCCTTGAAGTAATTACGTGCATTTAAGAAATTGTAGGCCCAGCAAACAGGAGGCACACTTGGGCAGATAAGCCCTGCTAGGCAGCCCCGGGGGATGGGAGGAGAGCTATGTCTACAACTCTTCTAAATTTAAGGATCACGTGGCTATATCACAGTGTAATGGGGTATTCAAAGATCCAGAGTCAGGCAGCCAAAAGCATAATTCAAAAGGAACCTCAGACTGTACCTAGGCGTCTTAAAACAGCAACAAGCATTCAGATTGAAGAGTCTGGAGCAAATTTATTTTTCTTCTGCACAGACTGTTGGGTTTCTTAGTATCCTGTCTGCACTGGTTTCCCGAGTCTGTCTCCTGCCACTCGGGTGGCAAACATGGGATTTTCTTTGGGTCAGCAAAGGATGGGCATGGAGAGGAACTTCTGGCTACTCCTTCTGCTTAAGAACATTGACTTACGATTTGCTATGTCCTAAATTTATGTCCCTGTGGTGTCAATTTGTGCACAGCGCGAGTAAATGATCCAACTTAAAATACGATGGCAACCTGAACCCAGCTAGCTCAACGGAGTGACGTTTAGTCCTGTTTCCCAAACAGCAAAGAAAATCCGATCCCAGTAACAGTAGAGACCTACCACGAGCACGGGTTTTCAGAGGCAAGTGGGAGACACGCATCATTTTTTATTTGCACAGGGTTAAGCCCTGATCATCAAGGTTAAATAGGATCAAGGCAGTTGTCTGTGGGAATGCCACAAGAGACTTCCGGTTTCAGCGTTGTGTGTACAGATCTGAGAGGAAACCACTGTCCTAACCAGGAAACAGATGAACCAATGTGAAGCCGCAGCAGAAGATGAGGACAAAGCAGTCTCCGAGGCTGGAGAAGTAGACACTAGTTGGATGCAGAGACTTCAAATGGACTGGAGCAGAAATTCTCAAGCAGTTGCCTCTGTGGGCCATGTAAATCAAAAGCGTTGAGAGAAAGCTCAACTACCTGAAATTCTATAACCTGTGAGATTACCTGTCAGAGGTGCAGGGGGATGGGGCTAGGAATGGTTCTCAGCTGGTAGAGCTAGCCTAGCATGCCTGGAGCTCCGACTTCAGTCACCAATACCAGGTGTGGTGGTGCACACCTGTAATCCTAGCACTTGGGAAGTAGAGGCGGGGCGTCAGAGGTCCAAGGTCATTGTCAGCTACGTAGTTAGTCCAAGGTCATCTTGAATTAGAGACTTGCTCTTAAATTTTAAATAATAAATATTTAAAATTTTTTAAATTTAATTAAATTTTTAAAATATTTATTATTTTTAAATTCGAGAGAGCTGGAGGGACAGTTCTGTGCTTCAAAGTGCTGAGTGTTCTTTTGGAGAACTCGGGTTTTGTTCCCATCACCCATGGGGTGGCTCACAACCTCTTCTAACTCCACTTTCAGGGGATCTGAACTCCTTCTGGCCTCTGTGGGTGCTACATACATGTGGCACACATACATAGGCTCACGGGTATATACCTAAATTAAAAGATTATTTTTAAAGAGTGTGCAGGAGAAATAAAAGACTTTCTCAGGGAGGAAAAAAAAATAAGGAAAATATTGCCAAGTGGTTCTCCATGCAAGAACCATATTAGAGATTCTTTGGAGAGAGGAAAATTCTAGAAACTCAGAGTATGCAAAGAACAAAAGAGCATCAGAGAAATGACTAAGTGAAGGTCAAAGAAATCTTTTCTTTTGATTGAAGCAACGGTGTTCAAAATGATAATATCAACAATGTATTTGATATCATTTTTTAATAGATGTCCCCAAATGAAGTAAGTGACAGCAATGATGTAAAGATGGGGAAGAATATTTTGTGTTAAGTTGCCTGAAGTACACATGCAATGGAATTGTGGCTTAAAGTACCAACCCAGTGGGGGTGTGGCTTGACGTGGATCTGAACTGCTTATAACACACAGTGCCAATTCTTGGACAACCACTAAAAAGATAAAACAAAAAAGAAAGAATAAAGGGGAAAATTGATTTATATGTTATAAAGACAATGGAATCATATAAAATGTTCAGTTGTAACTAGGGTAGAAAAATTTTGGAGGAAAATGGGAAAAAGAGAAAGGGGAATAAATAGAAAACGGCATCAAAAACACTAGATGTGGGTTCACTTCTATGGATGGCCAGTTTAAACATCAATGGTCTAAATACAGCAGTCAGAAGAGAGAGACTAGGCCCGGAAAGTGAGGTCTGAGAAATGAAAGGTTTTCTTGTATCTTCTCTCCCATGCGCTGCAAGCATGAGGACCTTATTTAGGTGCCTAGAACACAGGTTACAAATAGCCAGGTGTGGTGGCACAGATTTATAATCCCAGTATTGAGGAGGTGGACACAGACTGGTTCCTGGGGCCCCCTGACTGGCCAGTAGAACCTAGCTGGCAAGTTCCAAGTCAATCCAGGAGAGATTCTGCCCCCAAACAAGATGGATGACTCCAGAGGAGCAACACCTGAGGGCGTTCTCTGGCTTTCTCACGCATGGATACCTGCACACGCATGTGTGTCTACGTGTGCATGTGTACACATGTGCTCACAGGCACGCACAAATTGTCAACATGGATAAAGGCACAAAGCTCAACGAAATATTGTCTACAGGAAACCCCAAAGGCACGCATTAAAGAGCTAAAGGGATGAAAAAAATAGAACATATGGACAATGATTAAAAGAAGCTGGAGATGGCTTACTTATTTCAGAAGGAACCAGCTTCAGAATAAGAAATGTTATTAAGGTTGAAGAGGCGAATAACAGTCATCAAGAATACAAGGCAATTCATAATGTGAAGCCCTAGCAGAAAAAAAAAATACACCAAACTGTATGAAGTAAGAAATAGATCCCCCTACTGTTATGTTTGGAGGCTAAACACCCCTCTGTCACAGACAGATCCCTCAGGCAGAAATTAGTATGGGCGTGCCTGAGCTCATGACACCACCAATCAGCTGGTTGTAATGGACAATTATAGACTATTTTATGCAACGACATCAGATTACATTTCTCAGTCTCATAGGGGACATACAATGAGGCAGACCGCGTTCTGCGCTGTCAAAAGAATAGAATGCATACAGTGTCAGCGCTCAGACCACAGCAGAATTAAACTGGAATCAATAACAGATAGCTAGAAAATCTTATATTGCTTGGAAATTAGGCAATACCTTTCTGCATAGTACACAAACCAATGGGGAACTCTCAAGAGAAATTCTAAAGGTTTTGAAATAAACGAAAATTAAAATACCACTTTTCAAAGCTGTGAGAGGCAACAAAAGTGGTGCTTATGGGGAAAATCTGTTGTGTTGAATGTAGTTTTGGAAATAAGAATGAACTAAGATAAATAGTGTAAGATTTCACTCTAGGAAATCAGAGAAAAAGAGAGAGAATTGAAACTAAAGTATGAAGAAGAAAATAAGTAATAAAATGATGTAAAAATCAATAACTACAAAAAATGAGAAAACAACAACCCCCTGAGATCGTTATTTAAAATATTAATAAAACCAGGAGCACAACACTGTGAAGTCTAGGTCCAGATCTGTCCCAATGCAGTCCCGGCAAATATTTGTCCACCTCTCCCCCAGTTTCTTTGCAAAGGAAGATGATGAATAAGGTGACCCCCAAATCCCATGAGCCTTGAGCTGTGTGATTCTACGCATGACTTCTTCAAAAAGTGAGTGCATTAGAATTCCAACAGAAAATTGAAATCTGAGATCAGTAACAGCCATAAAAATTGGAATATATTCATAAGAGAAACAGAAACGAGTTAAATACATAATTGAACATTCTTTCAGCCTAGTTTCATATTCTTTAATGATTTCCATGGTCCTACACAGGTGATACCATTGGATAAAAAGTAAAATGTAATAATTAAAAAATCTAAAATGAGGCAAAGGGTAGTGAGATGATAGTTCTCTTTGCTCTGATGGTAGGAAATTAGAGAAACTGAGAGATTAGTGATATTAGAAAAGAGGCATCTGTGAATTTTTTTAATTAAAGCCTACCTGAAATAAGAAATATTGAGAGTATTCACTGAGCTACATCTATAGCAGCACTGGATACAGGAAAGGATGAGGCGGCCATTGGCTTTAAGTTGCTCCAGTTCCAGGGGCAAGCAGACACTTGTTGGAAAGCAGGGTTGCGCCTCATCTGTGAGGTGGCTGGTGTTGCAGAAGCACCAATCCCCTGGAAAGGATCAGGGACAGCCACATCCAGAAACAGGATCAGGGAGGATGCTCCAGTCTTAGGGATCAGCACACACAGGTAGGGTTAGGACCAGGAATACATACACCAGCAAGGCTGGAATATGGAGTGCAAGGCAACAAGATGGTGGGTGGATGTGAAGCTTTACAAGGTAAATCCTGGAGGACAGCAGCAGAGTGGTCACAGTCACAAAGATATACATATGCACACACTACTCACACATATACACACAAAATGAAATTAAAATATTATGATCACTGAATTGACTATTTTTGTGACCTCTTTTCTGCTAGAAAAAATACAGATCTTCATTATAATAAACAATGATTTGGTCTCTGCATTAGCTATTTTCTATATATGCTGTGGGATGATGCTCTTATACACTGTAAGTCACTCATATTGGTTTAATAAAATGCTGATTGGCCAGTAGCTTGACATATAAATTTCATCTTATCTCATGCTGAAATTTATAATATCGGGTTTATCCTTTCTCTTCTTTCTTTTGAAATGGGTAGGGTAGAGGCTATGTCAAGCTTAGAAGGGCCTTTGTCTCCCATATTATTTGTTTACATTTTCTTCTAGTACTTTGGGGTTATTTTCATATACCAATCTCTTTATTTCATATGAAATTTTGTTTGGTGGTATACATAGAGAGGAATTTAGATATTTTCCCCCCAAATGTTTGGCTGTTTTCTCAAAAAACCACACACACACTGCTTTAAGCCAGCCACTTCATGTGTCTTCTGGGCTGAGCTGTCCTTGATATCTGTTTTTGTTCTTTCCTGGAAATTTGTGTACATTTGTATTCCACAAAATGTATTTTGAAATAAGTTGAATAAATTAAGAAAATATTTCATTAGAATCTGAGTGTGCTTGCACTGTCTCTAGACGCATGGAGGGAATGTTGGCATTTTAATAAGGACAAGTCTTAGTTCAACTTCTGGGGTGAATCTAAGTTATCCAGCCAGTGGAAGAGGTTATTTATTTTAAAATACAATAAAATAATCTCTGCTTTAGTCATATCTGAAAGAAGTCCCAGCACACTTTCTGGGCACTCTGGGTTTTCACAGCCATCAGGGAGGTTGAGTGTTTATTTTCTCTTAGTCACTTTCATATTCTGCTTCCATGGGTCTCCAATTTGACCCTGACCCCTGCACATCTGTCTCCAAGACCCCATTAGAAATCATCGGATATTCTCACTGGCACCAGCTAATAAATAGGGAGCATCAAGGTCCAGTTATGCTTCAACCTGGGAGCCAGAACATATCTGGGTCAACGGTCCGAGTCTACTCTCTGTATTTGTGCATTTGGTGAAATTAAGTTCTGATCTCTGTCTTAGTGCCTCGTCTGCTGGAGGGAGAGAGGGGATGGAACTGATTTGATCTCTAAACATTAAGTGACTAGTGCATTGTTTGGGAAGACAGTGCTGTTATGATCACCACCACCACCACCACCACCACCACCACCACCACCACTACCACCACCACCATCACCACCACCACCACCACCACCGTCATCACCACCACTGCCATGACCATCCCTACCATCCCCACCACCACCACCACCACCACTGTCTTCACCACAACTGCCATGGCCATTATCACCTCATTACCATCACAATCATCACCACCACAACAACCAAAGTCTTGAAGGCTACAATAGTGGGTTACACAATGACACAACATAACAAATGGGTTTAAACTAATACTGGATATACTTACATTTTTGCATTTATTTATTTGTTTGTTGGAGGATGGAGTTCATAGGCCACTGAGGAAGTTAGTTCTTTCCTTCTACCATAGGGATTCCAAGGCTAGAACTCAGCTATCAGTCTTGTATTAAGTGTCTCCTACCTACTGAGTCATTTTGCTGGCCCCATTCTTACTCTTATAAGTCACCATACTCGTTCTTTTACAGGACAGTCTCTCTCTGTCTCTCTCTCTCTAGTTCATCTTTTGTCTCTCCCCTTTTCCTCCTTGCTTTGTCAACTCCAGCCAATATCAATATCATAATTAGAAACCAATACAGCAAAGCATTGGGCAACTTTCCTCCAAATTCACCCAGTTCATCGAATTATCTCACTAACCTAAACCAGCCTTTGATACCAAGAAGAGCAAAATTTAGCTTCAATTTACTCTAAAGAAAATTGTAGTCAAGTCATATAGCTCAAAACCTCATATTTCCCATATTTCATACATTTAAGACAGTGTTCACAGAGACTGAGGTGGCATGCACAGGTCTACATGGGTCTTCACCAGAGGGGGTTCTAGAACTGTAAGAAGTGGACACATGTGCCCATCCCTAACCAAGAGACGATTTCCAACTAATAGACACTTGCAAACAAACATTTAGTTTCCTTCAAGGGGTCTCACTGAGGAAGCAAATTACTCTGGAGGGTAGACAGCATGCCCAGCAGGAGAGGGCCCACAGAAGATGAACTCAACAGCATTTTTAGAGGTCGCTTGTCTCATAATGCCAAGTCAGGGCTTTACCTTTGTTTTCTCTCAAATTTTATCTTATTTTTTTTATTTTTAATCTTTGTTTGTATTTTATTTTTATTTTTATATAGTCTCTCTTTTTTATCCTATAGGTTCTTTGTGTATGTATTGTGGCTTCCAGTTTATTGTTTTTATGTGATTCCTGAGTGTGCAAATGAGTGAGTTACTGAGTCCATCTGTTTGTTATGGCTTTTCTTGGGCTCTTTTGCTTCGGCTTTCTGTGTCCCATTATGATGTGTCAACTTTTATCATATCATATCATATTCCCTTAGAAGCCTGTTTGTTTTCCAATGAGAGGTAGAAAGGGGGTGGATCTTGATGGGAGGGAGGTAGAGAGGAACTTGGAGGAGTAGAGAGAGGGAAAACAGTAATCAGGATATACTATGTGTGGAAAAAAATCTATTTTCAATAAAAGGGGAAAAAGACAGTGTGTAAAAGGTAATGTCACACATTTTTGTCAAATGTTTTTCATTATTTACCAGTAAAACCCTGTGGATTTCTTTATATAGCATATGTCTTATACATTATTAGCTATAAAGAATTATCATTTGTGGAATTGTTTATGTTTTCTAACTGATTTAATTAGCTGAAAAATGTTATTACTTCTTTATATATTTAACTTAGAGATCCAATTACTGGTGCCTTGTGTATTTTTTTTTTCAGTTTTCTCAGTTGATTGTCTTGGGTCTTTTGCTATGTAATCATTTTATCTGCAAATAATGGCGATTTTACTTGCTGCTTTCCATCCTGTACACCTCCTGATTTGGCTTCTGGGTGGATGTGCTACAGTCATGATGGTAGTGACCTGCTAGGACTGCAGGGCTCTACTCACTAATAGTTTGATTAGGACCTGAAAATGAGATGGGCCCTGCAGGTTTCTGGCTTTGTTTTGTAGAATTCTAATTGGTCTTGTAGCCATGTTTTTCTGGCTTCATAAGTATCAGCAACAGCATCCATTCGGTCTTGAAACTGAAACAGGTTCGGTAATTCCAGGGTCACCTGTTGCTCCATGGTTTGACTTTGTGAGAATAGGGCCTGTTCACTTGCAGGGGAAGCAGTTTTCATCTCTTTTCCTGCTGTAAGAAATTACTCATTTTAGAATCTTTATCATGCAAAATGTAAAATGTGTAATCATGTTTTACAAGGCTTCCTTTCGTAATTTGAAAACTTCCCCAAGCATCTGGGATTATGTTATTATTTATTTATTACCAATTCTGGCCGTTTACATTTTCCCATTCCCCTTTCATCTGTGACTAAGGTTGGTAATAGCTTTCCTTTGTCTGTTTTCACAGCCTGTGAATTGACCAATTCTACTGCTTTTCAGCTTCTGAGTTTAAATTCCATCGTACACTTCATGCTTCTTCTTTCTTGCTGCTTTAGGTTTGATTCCCTTTCCCTAAGTTCTTGAGTCTTATGATTAATATCTTTAATTTCACAGTCTTTTTTGCTGAGTAGTGAGAGAATTTGAAGCTATAAACTCTCTCTGAAGGACGACTTTAGCTGCAAAACAAACATTTTGGTGTGCAATCCATTATTGTTGTTTTTAACAAAACAGGCAATTGGCAAGAATGCCTATTTCTCTTCTTGAGAAGAGTGTCTATGCTTGCTTCCCCAGATTTATCTTTAGTTTCATTGAGTCGTTTTTTTTTTTTGTTTGTTTGTTTTTGTTCGTTTGTTTTTGAGACAGTGTTTCTCTGTAGCCCTGGCTGTCCTGGCACTCACTATGTAGACTAGGCTGGATTTGAACTCAGAAATCCACCTGCCTCTGCCTCCCGAGTGCTAGGATTGGAAGCATATGCCACCACCTGGCATCACTGAATTTTCTTTAGCAAGAGTGTCTATTCCCTCTGACATCTTCAGAATGTCCTGAGATCATTCCTGTGGCATAATGTCACTCTGCTTCACACACAGATCAGATCCGCACCAGTTTCATAGTACTTAAAAATAATAACATTCATTCTCTACTAGAATAATATAGCAAATACATGGTATAGTCATCTTGAAGGACTGAAAAGGATATGAATCCTTTCTTCCAGGAATCCCATTCATTGATTGGGAGCTTACCCTGCAAGGGAATTGTCCTTCCGGTGTTACCTCTAGACCAACTAAGGCTACCAGCTCCTGAGACCTTGCTAAAAATATATACTGTCAGGCTCACCCCCAATCTGTAGATCAGAATCTATTGTTCATACTAGAGATGTGTTTTTCGAGTGGACCTCTAGACTATTAGGGTGTATCTAGATGCATGTTCACATTTGAGGACTTGGGAGAAAGTGTGTGTGTGTGTGTGTTGTGTGTGCGTGTGTGTGTGTGTGCTGGTTAGTCCATGTCAGCTTGACACAAGTTAGTGACCTGGGAAGAAGTAGCCTCAGTTGAAAAACGGCTTCCATCAGTGTGGCCTGGGAACATGTCTGTGGGTTCATTTTCTTAATTAATAACTGATTAGGAGAACCCAACCCACTGTGGGTGGTGCCATTGCTGGACCTGTGGTTGGTCCTGAGCTGTGTAAGAAAACAAGATGATAAAGTCATGGAGAAAAAAGTCAGAATGCAGCTTTCCTCCATGGTTCCTGCTTCTGTTCCTGCTTGAGCTCCTGCCCTGACTTCCCTCAGAAATGGATGTGGCCTGGGAACTATAAGATGTAATGAACCCTTTCCCTCCCCCAGTTCTTTTTTATACAGCAACAGAAACCTAACTAAAACAGCACACAAACTTGGATTCTCTCTCTCTTGTACACACACATACACACACACACACACACACACACACACACACACACACACGCTCCACTAGCAGTCTCAGAGACACCATTCCTGTTTTGAAGGCAAGGGTGGTTTCTTAGAATGTTTAAAGGAAATCTCATCTCATTGGCTTGTTTGAATCACGTGGCCTTTTATTAGCCAATTAGAATTCCCGAGGAGGGGGAACTAAATAGTACATGCTGATTGGTGTAAGTCACTCCATTTCTAGAGTCATCCCAACCCTATTGACTAACACCAAGCAAAGAAGTAATTCTCTGATGAGAAATACTGAGTGACAATATAGGAAATGTTCCCTTTGCCCCTAAAATGAGGAGGCACATCCTAGTCTATCCCTGTCCCTCCGGTTGAGGTGGGAGTAGCTTTTCATTTACTCTGCCATTCAAAATAGAAGTGTCCTCCACAGGACATGTGCTGAACACTCGGTGCCTGTAGAAGGTGGAACCTGCTGGCAGTGGTCAGTCACTAATTGTGGGCTCTTAAAGGTTATAGCCCGGCTCTGGTTCTGGCTTCTCTCTGCCTCGTGTGGGTTGCACATGAATGATCTCTGCCCATGCTCCTTCTTCCATGAAAGGAGCTGCTCAGCCATTGCTTCCCTGCTAGGATGGACGGATGTCTCTGAAACCAGGAGACAAGATAAGCTTTTACTCCCAAGAGTCCTGTTGTCAGGGTGTTATCGCTATGATGCCAAAGGAACCAATACAGTCAGGAGGACTGTCTCCTGTGTTGAGGGCAGATGAAGCCAGACAGGATGTGGGAACTACAGGTTTCTTGTTAATACCTTTCAGTTAGCTCTTGAAGCATGCTGCAGAGGAAAGAATTTCATAAAAAGCCCTTTCTAAACTTGCAAGACTGTGGATTGTCTGAGTTTCTGAGTCACTGTTAGGGGGTGCATCAGGAGGGCAACCCCAAAGTAGGCATCAGAAGATGGAGCATCATTTCTGTGTAATTCAAGTAATTCTGTGATGTCATTCGTGACCTCCCCAGGAGGACAGACGACTGGTACACCAGGACACTCGTCAACTTGATGAAAAGCTGAACGTCCTGTTCACAGCTGGATGTCTTCACCCCGACTCAACATCTCTGGGCTAAACAAAGTCTTCATTTTATAGCTGTTGTGAAACCGTATTCTTGGAACAGTGACAACCTCTGACTCCTCTAAAATCATGGCCAACCGAACCCACCGTGTCACCGAGACTGGCAATAAAAAAGGCTAGATATTAAGCAGACACACCTGCCTCTCAGGCATGGCTCAGGTGCCAAGAGATAGACCATTGGTGTGCACGAAGGGGAGAGGAACGAGGTGGGGGTTTTTTGGGAAGTGGAGCCTTGGGGAGTGCAGATTCAACAAGCTCCATCTGACAGTGAAATGATCCAGTTACTCTGGGCTTGGACCATGGAGGGGATTTCAAGCCCCTTTTGCTAATACGTGAACAGTCTATGATCCCAGCAGGAAGCCAGGTAGAAGAAGGCAGCACACAGGCTGCGAGGCACCCTGGCATTCCCTCAGCACCTCAGCTCTCTAAGGAAGCTATCCTCTCTAACGTAGATGTCATTATTGTTATTTTCACCATGAGGAAATCAAGGCTCTGCCTTGTTAGTGAATTGGTCCAGATCCACGGAATTCTATGTGATAAAACGGGAAATTGGAAACTAAACTTGCCGAGGCTACTGTGCTTCTTCCCTGCACTTTCGGCCACTGTCACACTGATCTTGCCAAAATTTAGGTCGATGCCAGTTTCATCTCTGATTTACTAAGCAGTCTCAGTGACTTGATAAGCCTAACCGTAACTATTCCACAGAAGCCTTCTAGAACGTTTTAAGGATCCTCTCTTAGATTTTGGCAAAATCATTCAAAGGAAGAAACAAAAACAAACAAACAAACAAAACTCCCTAGTCCCTCCCACAAAGCACCTTTTAACTGGCCTGGGTCTTGGCTCCAGCAGCGCTGACCACCAGGGACAGTCAGCGCTGGGCCTACTTCTGTGGTCTCACTCTGTGGATAAGTGCAAATTTATCCAAGGTGAAATGCTAACCGTCACTTTGTGATTTTCCATTTTGATGCAAGTGTGAGGTCAGGAAGCAGCTGCTCAAGAGTAAATAGCTTTAAACCCCACTGTGAAGTGGTGGCCACAGGCAGGAAACCAATTGCGTTTCTGCCTTGGAGGAGATGGGGTGGGTTTCATGAGACAAGCGGCTCCTCCTGAGCCACAAAGAGCCTGGCTCTTGGTCAGCCAGCTGTGGATGTGCCGTGAGAGCCACATCTGTTTATAAATCTTCAAGAAGAAGCGGGCTGGTTTTTCCATTCTTCAAATTGGGAGAAGAAAAGAACAAGTCACTTCCTGTCAGTGGAGTCCCATGGCGCCAGCTGGGGCAACATTTTTTTGTTGTTATTATTGTTATTTGTGTGTGTGTGTGCTGAACAAATGCTTTTAAAGAACATGCCATAAAGGCTGTTCATGCTTTGGGAGGAAGGTCTGAAGCTACTGTATCCAGGGAAACAATCACACAGCAGCCTCCAAGGAGGCCCTGGTGTTCTGTCTCTCCATTGCATACTGGGCACACACTCTTATCCTTTTGCTCCCCCAGAAAACCCAGGAAGGGCCCCTTGTCTCCTTATTTACACCCTCACGGAGTGTAAGTGTGAATGATGTCTCGATAGCTCAGTGGAACACTTTAAACTAACCAGGAAACTTCTGGTTAAAGCTGACTTCTCAACATCTCCCTTCCTATTCCAGGCACTCTCCTCCCCAACAAGCCATAAGTGAGTGGCTTGTCCTCTTGGTACCTGCAGCTGCCTGCCTCAGGGGTCAGTGAAGGAAGGCAAGGAGGAAAAGGAAGAGTGTTGGGATGAGGACTTGGGGCTAGGGAAAAGATCATGAAGCTTTAGTTGCATCTTCTAGGCTTTTCCCCCCCTTTTATTGTGCTCTCACTAACTTTGGGGGAGGGAAGGAGTGTCATCTTGAAAGATGGCTCAACTATTAAGAGCACTCTCTGAACTTGCAGAAAACCTGGGTTTGGTTCCAAGCACCCACATGGTGACTAACACTAGTTCCAGGGACTCTGACAGTCTTTTCTGGCCTCCATGGCACACACATGGTGCAAATATATGCATGCAGTCAAAACACACAAACACATAAAAATAAATGATGTGAAAAACATATATTGTAACTGGAGGTTTTTCTCCCACCCACCAATTCCTGAGGCTTAATATTAATTACAAACTGTTCAGCTAATTGTCAGGCTTATTATTAACTAGCTCTTACAACTTAAATGAACCCATTTCTATTATTTTATATTTCATCATGAGACTTTCAGTTTGTTGCCTCACATCTTGATTCCCCAGCTGCTGCTGGCATCTCCTGACTCTGCCTTCCTTTTTCCTTTATCTTTGCTAGGATTTTCCGATTTGCTGTATTCTGCCCTGCCATAGGCCAAAGCAGCTTTATTCATCAACCAATAAAAGCAACACATACTTGCAGTGTACAGAAGGACATCCCACATCAATACATCCTCCATAAGAGTACTAGATTCTTGTCACAAGGCCATAGTGCCCTTGTTTGAATAACCCTAAAATTATCGATTCAGGCGTGTGTTTATACCTTTTACTTTCTTTGATATACTTTTGACTGTTTTTTGTTTGTTTGTTTGTTTTTGTTTGTTTGAGACAAGGTCCCAAACTCATTATGTAGCTGAGGATGACTTTGAACTTTTGACTCTCCACCCTCCCTGCCATCTCCATCTCCCAAGTGTTGGGATTACAAGTGTATGCCACCATGTCCAATTTATTTCATACTTGGTTTGACATAATTGACCCCGGAACTTTGAGAATATGAAGCAAGCAATCTACTTCCTGAGTGCCATCCCCCAACCCTTATTTCCTACATAAAGCCTTTTCCCATTGATTTCACACTGGTGAAAGTGTCCACCATCTCTCTTAGTTCTCCACTACTATGTGTTGACAAAACCCATGCAGGAACTGAGCTTTTCAAATCCCGTCAGTGGATGGTGTGTTCAGTCCACCAACAATCTTCTGGGTCTCTGTGCCAAACACTGCTATTGACTCTGAAGTTCTGAAGACACAAGAATCATACCCATATTTGAATTTACATCATTACCAAAAGAAGAAAGTAAATAACATATAGGCCAGTGGTGAGACTTTCCAAACAATATAAACAATCTCGCATAGTTCCATGATTTACACCAGGCAGTCCCTGCCCCCTGGCTTCAACTTGGTACGTGGATTACTCAGTATGTGGGCGTCCACTGACTCCATCTCGTGTTTTCAATAAACCAACGATTCCCCACTATTAGTTTGTAAATTAGGTCCTTCTGGCCCTCGAGTTTATACTAAAAAATTTTCTTTGAAAAATAGAAAAGTATAAAGTCAATAATCATCTACCTTATCTTTAAATATAGTTCCTGTACATAAAAATAACCCTTCCTCTGAACACCCACGATACTGTGGATTCGAATGACTCCTCATAACCCGATTTGCCACTTCCTCGTTCCCCCTCGCCCTGCAGTTGTCCATCTGGAACATACCCAGTGAAATACTGTTACCTCTCCGTGCTCCCCACCAACGCTCGTAAGTTTCTACAGCGTGCCCCATGCTACAGTCACAGAGATGGCTCCAGCGTCTCTTGTCCTCCAGGGACACTGGAACTCATCACCGTGTGTTAGTCTACTATGTGTTGACTTCAGGAACAGAGGAGCCTTAGGGGTGTTTTCCTTTCCAGCTCCCGACAAAAGACCCATCTGATAGAATGCCCTCAGTAAATACTGATCTCACCGGATTGATGTAGTATCTAACAGCACGGCGGGTATGCTATCCAAAGCCAGGTTTCTGAAGCCACAGCCATGCTACATGGGTATTGATGAACCCTTCCAGATCAACAAGCTGTAGTTTAATAAACGGCACAATTACCTTGAGGAGCTTTGATTGCTTAAAGGAGTTTGATTCAATTTCTTCCCTCACACATAGAAACAACTGTGGTCAGTTTCTAGATGCAATAAGCCAGTAAGAGCTCACTTAATTCTTTCTCATTTTAAACTAGGTTTTACACAGTGATCGCACAGAGTTTAAAAATCACCAAAGAGTTTAAAATGAAAAGTACATCGCCCCGGGCTTTACAATTCTGGAATGTGCAGCTATTCCCAGTCTCCTTGCGTCTACTTCCAGAGGTGTTCTGTACACACCCAAGAACGCATGTGCGTCTCCAGCCCACTGCCCCCTTCAGAAGGTGCGACATTTTACACGTTGCTGTATGCCTTCTTTGTTCATGTCCTTAATGTTATACCCTAAAGACCTTTCCTGCTTGTGCATGGAAACCCTTTTGGCTTTTAAATGGCCATTACATGTATTGCACCATGGCTTATCTGACCCCTGCTGAGGCCCATTTTTGGTTATTTCCAAATGTTTGTTTCATTGCCAACAAAGCTGCAGTAAATAGCTTTATACATATACTATTCCATACATCTATAGTGTAGCTATAAATTGCCAGAAGTGAAAGGTTAAATAAATCCATTTCACTTTAGAAATTTAAACTAGCACACATTAATTCGTGGGTGCGTGTGTGTGTGGTGTGTGTGTGCATATGTGTGTGTACGTGTGTGAGCATGTGTGTGTGCAGTCCAGTGGATGTCAGATGTCCTGCTTGGCAGCTTCCCATCTTATTTGTGTGTGTGTGTGTGTCTGTCTGTGTGTGTGTGTGTGTGTGTGAGAGAGAGAGACAGGATCTCTCACTGAAGCTGAAGTTCACTGATTTGGGGACTGGTTAGCCAGCAGCAAACTCCAGGGCTCCTCCTATCTCAGCCTCCCCTGATGCTGGGATTACAGGCATGCACTCTCACTTTTGGCTTTAATGTGGGTGCTAGGGGTGGAACACAGGCCCTCATGTTTGTGCAGCAAGCCGTTTACCAACTGATCCATCTTCCCAGTCCCCAGAGGCATTCATCCTGATACATGAAATTCAGTAAATTCTAGGAAATGCTGGCCGAGGGACACAATCTGTTTTAAGAGACGTGGGGTGTTTTTTTCTATGGCAGTTGTGTAATTGGTCCTGCTATGCCAGTGCATGGCAGGCTTCCCTTGTTCACCATGATTGGATGGGCAGCTTTGTGGGCCATAGCTAATCTCACTGTAACTTCATGTTCATTCCTTCTAGCAGGAGATATTGTTTTTCAACAGCCAATTTAATGTAAAAATCACCACTCTCAGGATGACAAAGGCATAGCCACTGTGCCTTCTGACATCATCCCAAGCAGCTGCTGTTCTCTCGACATGAAAGAGATGCTTCGTTTGATTAATTTCATTTTTATTGTCACTACTCATCCTGACATGAACTTTAGACTATTTAATAAACATAGATATGAGCAAGAGATTGAGAAACTGTCCACACCAAGAGAACTGGGCACAAGGAAGAAAGAAAAGTTCACAAACCAGGATTTTGCAAAGTTCAAAAAAATTAATTTGCTTATTTTGGTTCATAATGTTGACCTTAAACTTCTTAAAATCAAAGCAAAAAGAAACGCAATCAGTTAATGAATGTACATTCATGAAGAGAAGCATACAGAAAACCAGAAGTTTTATGGCTTTTAGAGCTAAGAGAAACTCACATGGCTTATTGCATAAGGGATCCCAGGCGGTAAAACAGGGTAGCCCACAAGATCCCTAAAATGAAACATTAATGGGGGCATAGTGGCTCAGGCCTATAATCCAGTACCCGAAGGCTGAGGCAGGAGAGTACTGACAGTTTGAGGCCATCTTGAACCACAGTTTAAGACTCTGTCTTAAAACAAAACCAAAAACCTAGAAAGGAGTATTGGGAAATATAGAATTACTGTTTTCTTCTAAGAGTGCTTTTCAGGGTATAGGAAGAGTGTCCCTCCCCCCACATGGGGACAACGCTCCCCCCTCCCTGTACTGGATACCTCATCAATTTTTCTCTGACCAGCCTTAACACAGGTCATATCAAAC
The DNA here is from genome assembly GCF_014885135.2 of Alexandromys fortis. Taxonomy (NCBI): domain Eukaryota; kingdom Metazoa; phylum Chordata; class Mammalia; order Rodentia; family Cricetidae; genus Alexandromys; species Alexandromys fortis. The sequence goes on from NW_026068042.1 coordinate 2,963,195, forward strand.
TGCAGAGGCTTATGGGGCCTTACTCCAGTTCATGGGTCTGTAGGTTGGTGATCCAGCCGGGGCTTGGTGAGGAGGTCACCTGGCTGTTGCAGGAACCAATGGGGCATATTGGTTCTGTCCTCCATGTCCATTAGCCTTCAGCATACTACTCTGGAATGCTCTGGTGACCCAACAGAGTTCAGGTAGTGGAGGCGGAAGTATGGAAATGCTCTTCCAGACCTTAGTATGTGTGGGTCTCCTATGCTTACATCCTTTTAGCTGAAGGGATTATCACATGAGCAAACTTATACTCAGGCTCACACGGAAAGAGACATAGAGACAGGAAGGCATGTATTACTGGGACACTAAGTGCTTCAATCCTCCAAAGGAAGAAGGAGATTGCAGATGGGAGAGCCAGGAAGAGGCTCCCTGCTACCGGGTCTGTGTTCAGCTACAGCTGAATGAGGATGCCCTTGCTGGAGGGTGAGGGAGACCGCCATCTAGAAGGAAAAATGAGACAGCCAAGACCAGTGCAGACATAAACCAAATGGAACAAAGACCCTGAAGCTCGTCCTTGTACCCGATGATCACCACTGTGCCCCAAACAGCCCTCAGGTCCCTTTCTGCCTTTATGGCCATCGCAGTTGCTTGATCCAGTTGTGCTTGCTATATCCAGTGGTGTCCAGAAATGTGGATGCTACACCCAACCACCTAGTTCACATTTCAGTTGGTGGCTCAGTTTCTTCTTCTCTAATGTGGGGATGGTCTTAACTCACAGCTTTGAAGACTGAATAGGTAATGCAGAAAAATAAAAAACCCTAGTGCCTGGTACATAGATGCAATTTTAAAAATTATTTATCCCTGTCATTTGCACTGGAAGGCTCACCACCATATCACCAGGGCTGTGCCACTATATTGCTTGCATTGGGACGATTCCTAATCAAAAGATTGAATTGGGGAGGGCTGTCTCAGTTGGATTTGAGGAAAAGACAAAGCTAGCTCACCTGGTAGCTGGGCTCCTGTGTTCACCCAAAGCCATTGGCCTGTTTTCTAAAGGTCAAATCTACTAACCGTGACAAAAGAGCAAACCAGGTTTCATTGTCTACGCTTACCCTAATCCACACTCTGCTCTGTGGGTGTGCCACCCGTAGAGCCATCATAACTAGAGGACAAAGACACCATCATGCGGAGTGAGACTGGCCGTCATCTGACATCTGCAGGCAGACCGAGCTACTATGCTGCATGGATTCATGGCGGGAATAATTGGCTCCTGGATTCTTTTATGCAGAAGCCGTGTCTCTGCACACCTAGCCTCATTGTGGAACTGTGAAGCTGCTGAAGTCTCACACTTGCAGGGTCTGCCTGCCCTCGGGGTTCTCCCCAGATCGGCCACCCTGGCTGGTCCAGGGAGCAGCAGTTTGCCATGCGACTGAGTGTGTCTTACTGGAAGCAGGAATGAAACAGAGCATTGTGCTGGCCCCACAACACCATCGGCTTCCCAGAGTTCCTGATGGTTTGCTGCCCGGCGATCGGCTTGAATGTTCTCTTTGTGGCAAGCCCTTCACGTGCTGAGGTGGCTTTGCCTTCTCTGCAGCAGTCTGGGTTAAATAAATACATTAAGGCAACGCAGTCAGCTTGACACTGGAGCCAGCCTCAGTCACTCAGATAATTCATGTGGCAAAAGACAGGACCGCTGCAGTTTCGAATTCGTTTAAAGATGGAGTCTTTGTTCCCTTCTTTAGTTGAGGCTGGGGCAGCCACACTCTAATCTGCTGGTCATTTTTCTCCAGCGAGTTTGAGAGTTTAAGTCCTGTGTAGATGAGCGACCTTCAGCCGGTTACAGGGCTACCAAGCTGACTCACCACATAAACACACACTCCCGAGAAAGCTGAGATTAAACCCTGACGATTTTTATCTTGTCTTCGGTGCACCGGCCGTCAGTGGTTCGTCAAATCCCATAATATTTAGAAACGGGCTGTGTTCACCGCCGAGGCTTAAATAAACTAAAACCCATGAGTGTTTTAATGTGACGAATTACCTTGGTGTGTGAAATTATAACTCTATCTGGTGCACAGGGAGACCAGCACTGTGCACATTGTGTTCTTGGGGATTTTGTGTATACTTCTCCATCTGAAGAATGTTTCAACCCCTGCTTTTTTTCAAGAGTAGGAATATTTCTATTTCAAGACCACTGCATACATCCAAGACACTCAATAATGGGCGAAATTGTACATCTTAACAAGTCCAGAATCCTTTAAGGCATTTGTGCATGGGCCAACAAAATGATGAGGACCAGAGAGTTGCCACTGGGACTGCCGGCCATGCCTCCAAGCTTTCATTTGCTTTGAAAATTGGAGGCCAAGATTTGTTTCCTAGATATAGCAGAGAATTTCAACCAAGGAGCACTCCACCATGTTGGGAGATGCTTTGCTCTTCTGTCTCAACTGGGGGAAAGAGGGCAGGGAGCTGCTGTCACTCTGACAGTGAAAATGCAGTCAGTAGCAGCCCTACTGTGTGCAGGATAGCCCCATCGATGCATTGTCTACTCAAAACACCTGGGGTGGCCCACCGGGAAGCCTGCGGACAGCCCATGATGGCACTGGGCGGGAGCACATTGCCCGGTGGTGTTAGAGAGCTGTAAACACGTCAAGCCGGTTATGCACGCATTAATCTAACCTCCCAGCACATTCTCTAGCTGCTACACCGTGTTCCATAATTCTCATCCCAGAGTCTTGGGAGATGGTTTGGTGGATAAGAATGTCTGTGTGCAAGCACAAAGAGCTGAGCTGCAGGTGGCTCCCAGCATTCTTGTTAAAAATAAAAAATAATAAAAAAGCTGGGTGCCTATAACCCGAGCATGTTGGAATTTAGGACTTGCTAGCTGATTTGCCTCGCTCCATGTTCAGTGAGAGAAACTTTCTCAAGGGACTAAGGCAGAGTGTGCTAAAGCAGCAATCCAATGCCCTCCTTTGGCCTCTGTGATCACTGGTATATGCACTTGCGTGCACGCGCGCTCACACACACACACACACACACACACACACACACACTTTCCCACTTACTCCATTAAATGCATTACTGAGAGAATTTGCCTGACTCAAAACCCAAACAGTAAGAGATGCTGCTCGCAATTCTTTTGCCTCATTTTGCCTTCGATGTCTCATTTTGAAGTGGCTTGAAACTCAAGTGGGAATTCCTAAATTGGCAGCGAAACCCTGTCTCAAAAAAACAAAAACAAAAATAAAAAACCCACCCCCCCAAAAAAAAACCCAAAAAAACCAAAAAGAACAAAAAACAGTAAAACCCAGGTAAAACACACCCTTTACCCTTTACCCTTTTTTCCTGCATCCCCCAGCGGAATCTCACAACATATGTTATAGCCAGACAAACGGACATTTGTGGAGTCCAGGACTTTGAAGTTGGTGGGACACTGCCGGGCTTCTCCTCGTCAAAGTGCAGTCAGAAAATTTGAAGTGGAAAGTCACAAAAACAGCGGAAGAGTTTCGACTGCGTGCCATCCTGAACAGCGGGCTGAAGTCTCATACCCCCGCTCTGCTCTGCTTAGGATGAATCTCTCATCCCCAGGCTTTTCACCAGAGCCTCTGCCGGCATCAGAATGCAGTACCACAGTGCTGGGATTACACTCACCCTTATTGTACACAACCATGCCCCAAAGCCTGAGGGGAATGGCCCAGGCGGCACAGACTATCCTGGAGAAGAAGCTATTGTGTGCTTCCTTTAGGCAAAGAGGGGAAATTTCTAGGCTTTTATTAAGGAAGGGAAAGAACCAAGGTTGCTAAAAATCCCAGGAGGGAGTCGCAGAGTTGTGGAAAGGGGAAAGACGTTCACCCTAATTTTCCTGTCACATCTCAAACTGTGACTGTGCTGGGCAGGATACATGGTTTGTGCTTAGCTCCGACGGAGGAGGCGTTCGCACACAAATAACAAGCAAAACCACAGCATGGATAAGGCTCTGGATGGATTGCCCATGGTTTCAGATATCCATTGAGAGCCTGGAGTGTATGTCACTCTGACAGTGGAGGGCGCTGTGCTAAACCACAAACCAATTTGAACTTTACCACTTTGCTCCAGTTTTGAATGATAAGGCAGGGGAAATGTATTCCAAGCAAAATATTTATCTTTATTCCTCTGGAACAGCTTTGCACAGAAAGCTTAGCAACTTTGCTCCTTCTGCTTCCGAGTGGTCCTCATTGCCAAGATAACTGTCCGATGTGAGGAGAGGAAGTCGCCGGCAACGACTGGTTTCTAGTTTTGTTAATCAACCTCCACTCTTTTTCGTACAGAGATAACAATGTTTCCTGGGGTTTTATTCTTTTTTCCCCCTGTCTTTGTTAAGGTTTTTATCTCTGTGAAGAGACACCATGACCATCACAACTCTTATAACGAAAACATTTAATTGGATGGCTCACAGTTTCAGAGAGAGGTTCAGTCCATTATCATCATGGCGGGAAGCATGGCAGTAGGCAGGCAGACATGATGCCGGAGCTTTGAGAGCCCTTACATTTTGGTAGGCAGGCAACAGGAAGGTGGAAGTCAATTGATTGTCACACTGAATGAAACTTGAGAAAAAGCCCACCCCCACAGTGACACACTTGTCCAACAAGGCCACACTTCCTAAAAGTACTACTCTCTTTGGAGACCATTTTTTTTCAAACCACCACACTTTTTTTTTAATTCTCTCTCTCTCTCTCTCTCTCTCTCTCTCTCTCTCTCTCTCTCTCTCTCTCTCTCTTTCTGTACCTGTTTGTGTGTATGAGTTCAGGTAGGTGAGCACATGCCACAGTGCACATCTGGGGGACACAGGGTAACACTGGGTGTAAAGGACAATCTCATGTGTCGGTCCTTGCCTTCTGCCTTGCGTCAAACAGGATTTCTTATTGTTTGCTGTGGTGTGTAGACACTAGGATATTTGTCTGCTGAAATTTGCTGTCTCCCATCTCGTTCTGGGAGGACTGGGGTTATAGATGCGTGCTGCCTGCTTGGAGGATCCAAACCAAGGCCCTCCCATTCCCATGGCAGACAGTTTATCCACTAAGCCATCCCCCAAGCCCCTGGTCCCTTTTTATTTTCTCCTTCCAGCCTCTAAGCCTCCCAAAGGCTCAATGTTTAAGTCCAGGACAAAAAATAATAACTTTTTTGTTTGTTTGTATTATCATTGCTTCATGTCCCTGGTATCACAACCACTTGCAAATACTTTCTATATCTTCTGTGACAAGCTACATTTGGGTGTTTGGAAGAGCGAATGACAGATGAATGAATGTTCAGCCCTAAATATAAGACCTTTATACAATTCTGTGGTTCAGGAAGAAGGGCAGGAAGATGTTAAGAGCCAGAGAGTAAGGAAAAAGGCTGCACACTGCTATCTCCTAGGCAGGACACGGCCACTACATGCAAGAACTCATAGCTGCGAGGGATGCCCTGCACTGAATTTGCACAAGAATGGGTCCACCAGGAGTCAGGCATGGATGGAGGAGGGGCTCTGGCATTGCCTTCATTTGGGTGCCCAGTGATGGTCTCACCAGGTTCTCATGGACACTCTCAATCCAAGGGTCTCATAGATGACCTTGGTCAAACTAAGTGGGCTACAAAACAAAACCCAAAATCACCAGCTGTACTTGATTGTTTTTTACTCTTCACTCTTTTGGGAACCCATCACCTTGATCCTAAATATACACATGGAGTCTTATTAATACTTATGAATGCCCTGCCTTAGCTTGCCTTATTTCTAGGCAGCTTTTCTTAACTTAAATTAGCCCATCTATCTTTTGCTTCTGGGCCTTTAGCTTTCCCTATTTCTGTATAACTTTCATTACGTCTTACTCTGTAGATCCTCTTTCTCCCAGATTTCTCCCTCTATTTATTCTCTTTGTCCACCAGCCCTGCCTATTCTTTCTCCTGCCTTGCTATTGGCTATTCATCTCTTTATTAGACCAGTCAGGTGTTGTAGGCAGGCAAAGTAACTCAGCCTTACAGAGCTAAATAAACACAAAATAAAGGAATGCAATATCACTAAATGAACAATTCAGAGCACAAACAAATGCATAACATCTTAAAATAGTATTCTAAAACATTTCCCCCTTCCGTCTAAATTAAAATGAATTATTTAACATAGTAAATGATGATAATGGATTAAACCTCTGAAAATATAAGCCGCTCCAAAAATGTTTTTTTTCTTTATAAGAGTTGCTGTGGTCGTGGTGTCTCTTCACAGCAATAGAAACCCTAACTAAGATAAGTTTTCTAAAAATATATACATACATGGAAGGAATCTAAATGACTCATCAAATAATAGGGGAAAGAATCTCCCAACTTGGTATCTTATGCCACCAAGTAAAACGTCCAGTGCCAGAAGTGAGTTATATCTGGTTGCATTATTGGCCAAAGAAACCCCATGGAAACCCTCAGGCACCACAGACTATTGGTTTCTCTTCACAGCGTAATGGTGTGGCTTAGTGGTAAAGAGAACACTAATTTACATACGTCATCAGAAAGACAGAAGTAGAGCTGGTACCTAACGAGACGCTTCACCCCTATGGACTAGCATTCATGATGCTGGAAGGTCCTCTGCATGCTACTAGAGGAGAAAGATAATGGTTAGTATCTACTACAATCCCTGCAACCTACAGCAGTGATGGCTGGAAAGATATACCAGTGGTACAATCATCGCACAAGTGTTTTGGGAGTAACCATCCGATTTCTGGTTGGATTTAGGGTCCATGCCAAGATGAAACTCATACCTAAAATAGCTAAAGTCACCAAGAACCTGAGACTAGATAGGCCATGGGACTAGAGGGATCCATCCTGCGAAAGCAACACAGCGTTAAAATGACTCATAATGAGATACTACTATACCCACAGATCAGTGCCTGCAGCTCACATCAGAGAAACCCGAAACTAACAGAGTCCCATACCTGGACAATGTGCAGAGAGTGACAGACTTTGGAACACTCAGTCATTAGGAGGATCTCTCCATCAAAGCCCTTTCCCTAGGCTCAGGATCTATGGGGAAGAGGAGAAGAAAGACTATAAGAGCCAGAGGGAATGGATGAATCCAAGGAAGCAGTGTCTTCTAGATACAGCAGGACTGATGCATATTTGAGCTCACAGAGAGTAGCAGCATCACAAGTCCTGCATGGGTTCATTCGGGATGGGGCTCCAGCACTGAAAGGAGGATGGAGGCATGTGCTCCTCCCACTAACCAAGAGCTGTCTGCAAATGATACCCACTGGCAAAGGAAAATCAGCCTTCTCCAATGGAGTCTTACTTGGGATATTAAACAACACCAAGGGGCAGGCCTTTTGTCCAGGAGTAGCTGGCCAAAGCAAAGCAAACTCACGGTATTTTTTGTATATTCTTTCTGTACTGTTTTGCTTTGTTTGGGCATTATTTTTGTCTTATCTGTCTTTAGCTTGTTTATTTTGATTTTTGGTTTTATGGGATTTTGTATATATTTTTTATTTTTTTTCTTTTGTTGTTTGAGAGATAAAGAGAAAGAGAGAGAGAGAGAGAGAGGAGAGAGAGAGAGAGAGAGAGAGAGAGAGAGAGAGAGAGAGAGAGAAAGAGAGAAAGAACATAGGGTTACATGTTTAAGAATGGTGTCTACCAGCTGAGTGGAACTCTGCCAAGACAGATATAGACTAGAGACAGAGTTAACGTTGAAGAACGGAAAGGAAACATTTGTATTCGGAGCTTCCTCCGCAGGAATAGGCAATGGCCATGGAAACTTAGGCTGCTGACTAACAAGTGCTGATCTAGAATCTGGGAATGGTTTTTCTGGATTTTTTTCTCCCAATTAAAAAAAAAAAGGAGAAAAAGGAAAAACAGAGGGTTGGGGGGAAGAGTGCTCAGAATGTGTTATTTCAAATGTATAAAATTACAAAACAACAAAAATAATGAAAATTATAATAAAAGTGTCAGGAAAAAGACATACACACACATGCACAAAACTGAAGGACACACCCTGAGGCACCAAAGGAACAGAACAACGTATGGGAACAAGGAGCACTCAGCTCAAGTTTTATTGTCTCTAGTGTGAGGGAGATCACAGAAGGCAAGCGAGGAAGGTAAACAAGGTGTATCTAACTACATTAGCTACTTGTTTTGCTTTTTTATGACCAGACGGTAGCTATGTGAGATCTCTTCCATTATTCTTATTGTGTGTCCTGTCTTGTATGGCCTCAACATTACAAAATACTCAAGATTAAAAATAAATTTGTTTTCAAAAGAGTCTTTGAATGTGAAAGACTGTGAGGTGGACTCTGGGTACCGGGCTGAGGGAGACTCTGTTCCTGTGGGTAATCTCCTTGCCTGCTCTGCGCTTGTGTGTCCTCATTTGTCAAGAGTGCCTCCTTTGTGTTACCCTGGAGGCTTACACAAGATGATGCTGGGAGCTCATCTACCACCATGCTGGACATATAATCACCTCTCGGTGACTGAAATTTTAGCTACTGGAGGATATGTGGGGTTATTTGATCGTTGGGACTACTCATCAATAGACAACAGAGTAAAATTATGTGCAGATAGTGCAGGTGCTTCCAGCTCTTGACCACTGCAATATAATATTTAGGACACAGAACGATGTCTTCTTTCCAACCCCAGATTTATGAGGCAGCCTTACTTGAATAACTCAGGTTACTTTAGTAAAGTATCTTTTGGAGAGACTGTTGAATTTTTGTTTGGATTCTAGCCAACAGCCATAAAAATTCTTTGCCACTCAGTAAGGCTATGTATTATAGCCGTGTAGGCATCTTGGATATTAGAACTTTCGCTTTTTGGCTGTGCTTGATAAACTTGAACATAAGACACCTTCAGCATTTTAAGATTTATGGTAACAAATTCCAACTTCCTGGCTCTGGGCCCGTGCAAGTCATGTTCCTCACTACCATATAATATTACCTGTGGTAGCCAACTCACAAGCTAAGGTGCCTAGAATAATGTTGGAGTTCATTGCCAAAATACCAGTGAGGGGGTGTAGACCGTGCAAACTGCAAGCCACATTCATTTGTTCTTCAACGTTAACGCCAACACGGAGAAACTTTTCTCTACCACGTTACCCACAAGTTGTTTTTGCTAAACTTTAAGAGAACCTTCCTATTTTAAAAACTGAAGTTCTCTGGACACGGCTTGCCAATTGCTAGGAATTCTGCTTCTCAAAACAGTGGAGAGGAGAAGGTTATAGCCCGGAGCTTCGGATGGCCAAAGAAAAGTAAATGTCACCTAGTCCTTCCATCTGTAAGGCTATTTAGAACCCTGATTTAATCCTTTTTTTTTTTTTTTTTTTTTTTTTTTTTGAGAATGAAAGTGTCTTTTTATCCTTAAACAGCACCGTCCTCCCAGAGTTTTCGTGGGCCTATAAATTTACTTTTTACATGTAGGTCTGTGAAGTAAAGCTTTGTTGACTTAACATCTGGAACTACTCAGGTGGTTTGTCTCCGCTGAGTTTATGAACAATAAAGCAAACCACTGGATGATTCCTGAATATTTAAACTCAGATCATAGACATCTCAGACTCACTGCTGACAAACACAAAACTTTAATTTTTCCCTTCTGGAGCCAAATACAACAAATGTTCTGGATAGAAGGCTAAGTGATCTTCTTAAAAACAAGGTACTTATCCATAATATATATATTAACTGTGACGCACATATTCAGAATTTCCAAAGTCCTTGAAACCCCTGGACTATCTCCAAATATAGGTTCACTTTAAAGAAGCAGAGTGAAGTTGATCACTTCCTAATGATAGTTGCTACCAAAAGGTAAGACATCTATTACTGTGGTAGTATTGCCAACCCCACTCCTGGAACTTTTTGATCAGTACCCTTCCTCCCTTCCTTCCTGGAACTTTTTGATCAGTACTCTTCCTTCCTTCCTTCCTTCCTTCCTTCCTTCCTTCCTTCCTTCCTCCCTTCTTTCCTTCCTTCTTTCCTTCTTTTCTTCCTTGTTTTCTCTATTAGAAAACTTCTTTAAAGTGATCTCAGAGATATCTGTAGTTAATACTAGATTCCATAAACAACCTTAGAAATGTCATCAGAGTAAAAGACAACGAATCATTGAGGCCATGTAGGAGACAGAAAAAGCTTACTACACAGAAAAAAAGCTGTGACTGTGATATGACATATCACATGGTAATTATGACACAATATGAGATGAACTAAGGAAGGCTATATCATAATATAAACAAATCGTAAAGTACAGAATTGTTAAAAGCCTAAAGATAATACACCACCTAAAGTTTAAACATGGGCAACCAGAAACAGTGACGCTGGCCAACACCTCGGCAATTTTCTCAAGAATCTCTTTCATTTGTCCCTTCATCCTTCATACCAGACTTGGCACCTAGCATGAAGGATGGCTATTAGTTCCATTCTGGCTGTATTGACAATAATTTTATTAAAACTGCATAATAATTCCAACAAAGTGTCTTGATTTTAAAATGCAAACATTGAGACAGATACTGCAACCTCCTCACATCATGCTCAGAAAGGAGTATGATGATGCGCAGAAAGATGACTTTGGGAACATGGTTTCATCCTGCCCAGCAGGCAGAGTGATCCTTATAAAGTAGATTTCATGTTATCTCACTTCCCTTCCTTAATATTGTATAGATTGCCACAATCCTTTCTTAATGGGGGGGGGGGGGAGTAGCCCTTTAGGACCTTCTAATCTGCCATACTCATCCTATTCCAGGCATAGGGTTTTCCACTATATCTCATAAAAATGGCCAATCTGTCTTCCTGCTGGCCTGCACATGCAAGCTTCCATCTCCCTTCTGCAAATGTGACAAAGCCTTGGTGTGAGTGAAGGAACTATGGTGACAGCTGAGGAGTCATGGGCATCATATGGAGCTGGATCAGGATGGGAGCACACTGCAGTGCGGTCAAGTCACGGTGAAGAGACTGTTGTTCTGTTGCCTTAGCCGGCTCCTCTTGTCTTCCCTTGCTGTGTGAATGACGTCATCTGTAAGCAAGCTGTGCTCATGTATGTGTCTAGGAAAGGAGACCACCCTTGGAGATAACTAGACTTTCTAAATTTTGCATTGGGTACAACAGGTGAGATATAGGTCACTTCTATTGTTGTTGTCGTTAGTTTGTGGTAGTGGAGATGGGGCCCAGAGCCTCACACATGCTGGGCAAGCAGTCTATTACTGACCTCAGCAATGGGTCAAAGGATGATACTCGCTTCTGAGGGATGGACACAGGATGAAGGGCAGCATGCACATTGTGCCTTGTTTTGTAAAACTGCCCAATAAATGGGAGTTTCCATTTCCTTCGAGACCTGAACATGACAAAGACACCCGGCACCCTGGCTCCTATCTGTAAAATAACTGCAAGCATTGAACCACTGGACAATATGAGCGCCAAGCAGGGTATCAGTTCTTTCCTGCCTCTCTATGAGAGAATATTGTAGCTGCTTTGAAGATAGTGGCTTCTATTCTCAGGACTTTATAGCTTCTGCCTCTTCCACATTATAGGCTGAGGTCAGGCTGAGGTCAGTTGGCGAGGTCCTAAGGCTGGAAACATATCACTTCAGCAGAGAATGAGGGGACAAAGGAGAGCGCAAGATTAGTTCATGTCTTGGGTTTGGCCAGTATTGCCTGTCATGGGCGGAGACACTGGTGTGGGCGGAGACACTATTGAGGCTGCAGAAAGTTTCCCTGCATCTAATGAACCTGAGAGCCTACATTTTTTTTTTGAATCATTTATACTTAGCACTTATTTAATAGGTTGGCAGCTGGCTTTTAATAAGTAACAAGTAAGAAATGTGTGATTTCACACACTCCCTGACTTCATTTTGTGAAGTCCCCAGCAGGTTCTAAAACACCCTCGCTTGCACATGTTCGTCAAACCTCCCATTTGTCCCACTTGTCCTGATGGGGAAACTGAGAGGCATCGGGAGAACCAATTTGCTTGCTGGGTCAGTGGCAGAACCGGGGCCCGAATGGGTTCTTCTAAAGCTGAGTCTGATGGTTGCGTGGGGTCACTTCTGTCTCCTGTATATTTAATATCAAAGTCAGAGAATGCGAGCCAATGAGCTGTGGACGGGGTTGCATCCATTGGCAGTCACTGCATGTTGAAACTCTAACCCCCCAGCAGCTCAGAATATGACTGTGCTTGGAGATAGGGCTTTTAAGAGGTGATTAAGGTACAACCGTGTTATTTATCACTTGTGGGTCTCCATCCCATCTGCCTTCCTATGAAGCTAGAAAGGGGGAATCTGGACATATATGGAAGAGTTATGGCATGAACACACACTCCCATGTGCACATAGGTACACACATTGCCATGCACACAGATACACACAAGCATACACAGAAAGATATCAAGCATGTATGTACATAGAGAGGACCACACGAGGGCACCAGCAGGTCCAGGAGTGAGACTCCAGAGAAACCAAACCTGACACCTTGACTTTGAGCTTCTCATTTCCAAAACAAGGAAAAGAAATAAAAGACTTCTTAATTTTTATGATTTTTTTTCCAAGAGGCAACGTAGTAAGTAATGGATCTTCCACTCAGCACCAACACACTAGATTTTATAAACACACATTCCTCAGTGTTCTTTTTTATTGCCATTCACCGTACACAGTTATGGGATTCATAATGACAGCTTCAAACGCATGTATATGTACTTTGATCGTGTTCCCTACACCTATAAATACACGGCGAGAAACCTAGCTTGTGGAGTTTTGCTGACAGCTCTAAAAAGCCAGTATACCGCAAAATAAGAAGAAAGAAAGCTTGCATCCAAACTAACCACCCAACTCTGACGCATGCACCATGTATTCACACTGCACACACACACACACATACACACACACACTTTTCATATATAAAATTCTATATCTGCATTTCTTTTCACTTTGGAATATGTATTTGTCAGGGTCTAATCAAGAGAAGGAAACTGAAACCATACAGCAGACTGAAAAAGAAAAGTTTACTATAAGGATTATTAACTGCAAGCTATGATTGGGGTTCTGGACAATTGGATGGTTCCTACTAATAGTAGATAAAGAGTCAAAGAGAACTCTATAGGCAAAGCAGCTATAGGGGGCAGAGATCTAATCTATAACAGCACAGTACAAAGCCCAAGGAAAGCACCTCCATTCTAGCCTGGTGGCTGGGACCCATATATTGTTGCGGAGGCCATGGCCATGGATCACTGGATGGTAGAAAGGCTGTTATATTACCATTCCTGAGGGATCTGCTGGATATCTGCCAGGGAAATCTCTTCATAGAGCAGCAAGTCTATGCCTAGGACATCACTTACAATATGACTTGGTGGGGCAGGGGTCATAGGAGATGCACGTGTGAGGCCCTGGGGTTGATTTACAATATTTAGATAGATCTTAGGAAGCTGTAGGCAGTTAGCTGTTGACTATGCATACTCTAGGTGCTAAGTTCTGGGACAACCTGGAATGCCACAGAAGTCAGATGCAGGGGACTGCTAGGTACAAGAGATAAATAAGCAACCCAACATAACTGGAAAAGAAAAAAAAATCCCTTCTTTCTGCTACGGTCTCACCAGCGTCTCTTTTGGCAAAGCTTGTAACATTAACTCACAGGAAGATGATTTACAGGGCTCTCTGCATTTTCCCAGAGCAGATGATGAAGGTTGCATTTGGGGCTGAGTTAAGTGCACAGAAGGACCCAGAGTTGCACTAAATCTGAGACTTCCGTATGCTCATCCCTAACACCTATCAATGCACTTGGGTGCAGTTCCAGGGGTATCCAGATACAGGGTGGCCTCCTCAGGAGGCCTAGATTGTTTGGAAGAGCAAAGAGGGCAGTGGGGCTGAGGGAAGCCCATCTTCAGATGCTTCCATCACTCAGGGCCTGTGTTGCAACTGAAATAGCCTCTCTCAAACAATGACTACAGGCTCACAAGGTTGCACAATCTGCAGTTGGCGGTTCCTGGATTTTAATCTTGGACTTCCTTGTTCATAAAGCGATGTTTGTCTGAATCCCAATATTTACAAGTTAAATATTTAAAACCTCAGTCATCTTGAAATCAGCAAGTACTTAGAGCCAATATGCTTCTCTCTTAATTAACTCTGAAGTAGTTCCATAATTGATTTTAAAAAGAATGATCTCTAATGATTTTTAATTATGAGAGGGAGGGATATAATAAAGACTGTTCTAGACTTACAGCCTTGTATGATACCAAGCTTACTAACTGCGTTATAAAAAAAATCTTTCTAGCAGGTTCTCATTGTATAAAGAGGAAGATTAATTTTTGAGAAACTTGCTGAACAAAGACTTAAGGACAATGAATCAGAGATGCTTATTGTTAGAGTTGGATGGGACCTTGGTGACCATTTGGGGAAGCTGCCTTTGTTGGGGGGAGGGACTATGTCCCAGGGATCCTAAGTCAGGTGACTCTTAGGTGTCCACAGTGTAACTAGATTTAAGATCTTACAATTTCCCCTAAGTTTTCCCCAGGGAGACCTGGAAAGAAAGGAAGCCATGCTGTACTTAGTATTTTCTAGACTACAGCTAAGGATGTGGGGAAGGAAGCAAAGGAAAGAACGGAGGATGTCTATCTATTGCTAATGAAAACTATCAGACACCCCACGAGGCACACTGAAGGAATGAACTCTTCCTATGCTCATTCCTCCCAGTGGCCTGGAGGGTTTCATGGAGAACCTGAGAATGTCTGAATTCTAAAATGACACACCTGAACAACGTTGTCTTAGTGGGAATGTTAGAGCAAGAATCCAAATCGCACTGCCCTGGCTTGATTGTGGCTTGCTTGGCGTGTGCTTGGCTACTTTGGTGTGCTTTGGGCGTTCAAAGGCCTGGGCTGTTTGGGTAAGATAGTGTTCACATGCATGGAAGGAATACATTAGTGATGAGGATCATAAGCTGGTAATGAGGATGGGATTTTCTCATATTTCAAACTTACTTACAATTTGGATACATCAGGGTATTTATTGGCTATTTCTATTTTGAATCCACTACAGTTTTTTTTTTCTGAAGCTACGTATTTTCTTTATCCTTTAAAAAAGCAGTTAATGTATATGATTTCTAAGTATAAACATGCTAACATGTTGGAGTATTTAACAGGCATAAGCTTTATCAGCTTCTAATCTACTAGGTCTGAGGGGAGGGAGGGTTCTGGTATTTTGAGCTGTCCTGTTCCAGCTTTATTCCTTCATTAGTGAGCAAGAGACCACTTGGGATCAATGGGGCTTGTATTTCTCCTTTTCTGTTGCTGTGATAAAACACCACTCCCAAGACAAGATGCAGGAGGAAGAGTTTGTAAAAGCTTATGGTTTCAGAGGTCTAAGCATCCATCACAGTGGGGGAGCACGGCAGGCAGCTAGCAGCAGGCCAGGAAGCTGGAGTGGGGAACTGTGAGCTCGCACCTTTCACAACAGGCATGAAGCAGAGAGCCAACTGAAAACAGTATGGAGTCTTTAAACTCTCAAAAGCTGCTTCCGGTGACATACTTGCTCCAACAAGCCACACCTCTTAACCTTCCTTAAGAGCATCACCAACGGGGACCGAGCATTCAAACATCAGAGCCTAAAGGGGTCATTCTTATTCATACCTCTGCATCCAACTACTCTTTCTCACCTACTGCTGCAGATTTTGTGCAAAAGCCTAGGTAAAAAACAACCAGGTGGTACAGAGCTACCTACATCTTCAAAACGAACTTCCACAGGCTTAGAGTGGCATATGCCTTCACGGTGATGGCTAAATGAATATGTGCGTATCACATCCGGCTGCCAAAACACACCAGGTTATGACGGGCTACAAAATTCTTCCCTCCTGTTCTACAACCCCAGGCCTAAACCATCCAGAAAAGTGGACCCAAGAACCTCGCTCTGTCCAGCAGTCGTCCCAAACACACCACCCTCATCCAAAACCGCACACTCATTACCTAATCCCTCTCCCACACTTGCCAAGAACTGATCTTGTCTCTTCCCCCTGTTCCCTGAGCTCTGAATCAAAGTTCAACATACTTTTGATTTGTTTTTGACCCTTCAAAAATGTTATTTCAAGGCCACTTCCTGTCTCCACATTTTCAACATTCTTGACAGTGGTGTGTTTTCATACTGTTCATAGCAGGGCCTTGTGGACGGAGCAGTGTTTGATTTCTGATTTTTTTTTTTTACACAGTGTCATAGTTGGTTTCACGTGTATTTCATAGTTAATTGAATGTACAAAGCCAGCGTTGTGACAGGGGGCCTGTGGGGAATGGGAGCATAGGAACTTTTTCCAGATGAAAATATGAAAGACTCACCTTCCTCCTTTTTCTGGTCACCCAAGAGCCTCAGCGGCAGAAATATTAAGCTCCATCTTGTGAAACTCAAGGCTATTTAGCTACTGTCTCCCCCCCCCCCCCCAACCCTAAGTAAGACAGTCAGACTGCTCTCCCTATCATAGGTGCAGGGGCACAACCCAGAAGGCACATCTGTAAGAGACAGGGGTGACAAGGCACTGTCCCTTTCTGTTTTCCTTTCGCTTTCCCTTCACGTATGGCAACTCACATGCTGTTTTATTGAGGGGCAATAAAGTACTATGTGTGTCATGTCGAAGATGGTTCGATGTGATTTTTATCAACCCTGGTTAAGAATGGAAGGTAGTTCCTCGGAGTCTTGAGAGTGATGAAAATTTTAATTGACTAGAATAATTAAGCATGAAAATTGCCCTTGAGTGTGATCGCTGCCACATATTCCGTTTAGGAGTTGAGCATATTAAACCCAGGTGGCACCCACAGAGGCAGATCCTGCTGGATCTGGGCACTGGGAGAATTTCATCTAGCAGGAGACCCACCAGGATGCTGTAAGGGCCCTGAAGTTCTCACAGCTGAATCGTTCAGCTCAGACCGAGAGCCTGGCCCCTGGCTCTGCACTGAGAGTTTCAGAATGTTCCCCAGGAGAGTAGTCAAGGCGGCAGCTTTTGTTTACCTTCAAGTAGGATGTATTGAGAGCCTGCGAAATGTAATGGCAATCTGCATGGCAAATACTCTCAACTCCAAGCTGTTCTGTGAGTTTTCTGCTGGGTACAGAAATCCAAGCTAAAGGCGAGGCCTCTGCCCCTTGCCACGGCATTTAATAGCAGCACCACATACACGGGCCCTTTCTATTGATGGTAGGCCCCAACTTTTCCCTTCTTGAAACATGAGTCACTGGGGCATGGACCTTCTATCATAAGCAGAAACCAGATACCCTTAGAGTCAGAAGTATCTCCAACACTAATTGGATTAAAAATCACGAAGCGTGCTCACGGACTGAGGCATTCAAATCAAATTAGCCACCATCTTATTTTTGTAAAAGAAAGAATTAGTGCCTTGTGTGTACATTATCATCACAAGCTAATGAGGGAGAGAGATAGCGTGACTGGAGCCGCTCCTGTTTCCGGAACTCAGAGACCACAACATGCCCTCTGCTTTTGCTCGCTTTTTGTTTTTCTCCCCCTTGCAAAAGAAGAACTGGAAAATTAAAGTGCCGCAACCGACCCATGTTCTCAGGAACTACGTCAAGGAGTCCTTGCCTGCAAAGGAGGAAATGGGATTACAGGGAGGTTGAGAGCAGCCCCAGGTCTCACAGTGGCTTGGCAGCAGCTAACACCCAGGTGTCCTCACCTGCCATGCTGTATGGACCTTAGTATCTCCACCAGGGCGCCTTTGAGATGAAAGAAAATGTGACAATTCTTCAAAGTAGGATTGACACCCCAGGGCAGCCAAGATGCTGGCCTTGGCCTTGGGCGAAGTAGAGCTGAGTGATTCGGCTAGGCTCAGACTAGCAGGCAACACCTGCCTTCTTCAGAGTTATCGGCTTGCAAAGGTAGGAGATCAAGGCCCACCTTAACACCGGAAGACAGCTACTTCCCAATGAGATGTGGGAAAATGTGCAAGACCTCAGTTCTTCAAGTGACAAGCATAGAAACTTGGACAAAAGACAAAGCGTGTTTTCTTACTAGGCTAGAGCAGAGCAGAGAGCTGCAGGGAGACTAACGATCTGGGTCACAGAGAACAGCGAGATATCCATTCTATGTCAGCCAGTCAGCCAGCCAGCCAGGCACCCACCCACCCAGCCAGCCAGCTATCCAGCCTCCCAGACAGCTACCCAGACAGACACCAGACTACCCACCCACCCAGCCAGCCAGCCAGCCAGATACCCAGTCAGCCAGCCAGTCAGCCAGCCAGCCAGTCAGCCAAGCACCCACCCACCCACCCAGCCAGCTATCCAGCCATTCAGACAGCTATTCAGACAGATAGACAATCACCCACCCACCCAGCCACCCACCCAGCCACCCATTTAGCCATCCAGCCGTCTATCCACTCAGTTACCCAGCCACCCACCCACCCATCCACCCAATCAGCCACCTACCCAGCCATTCAGCAACCCAGCCACCCAGCCAACCACCCAACCACCTAGCTACCCACTCAGCCAGCCAGCCACCCAATTACCCAGCCACCCAGCCACCCAGCCAAGTAGTCAGTCAAATCAGCAGTTGCCCCCCTGGGAAAGAAGACAAGGGGTGTACTACAAAACAGAAAGGGAGGAGTCGTGCGGAGAGGACTGTGTGGGCCAATGGAGGGGCATCTAGAGAAGCCCCCCAAAGCTGTTCAGTTCCGTGATTCTTTCTGTAAGTATATAGCTCTCACATTTTGTCAGGACACAGCAGGAGACAGAAAACAGACCCGTGGAGCTGTGTTGTGAGCATAGACTGAGTTTAACCAAAGGAACTCAACACATTTGGAATTGAAGCCTAGCCTAACCCTCCCTTAACCTAATAGCGACCAGAAGAGAAAGGTGTTGCCATAGGGGGAAAAAGAACTCACTGGACAGGTAAGATATGTAGGAAAATATGAAGGATTATATTTTTAAGTGGTATTTAATTCCTCAAAAAGTGAGTTGCTTCAGGTGAGCGAGAGAGCGCACAGTTTTGGTGAACACGGTAATGCATATGCACGTCTATAAGCCCAGCACCCAGAGGCAGAAGCAGAAGGATCCTGAGTTCAAGGCCAACCTGGGCTACACAGCAAGACTTTTGTCTTGATATATGATTGAGGGTTGGGGTGCGGTATAATACACAGGAGTAAGATGTATGACGGCACAGCTCTAAAGTGTGAAATCACAGCAAAGACTAACCAAAGGAGCCATGAGACTGGTCACAAGCCAAGCCGGAGCTAGGCAAGCATGCCTGGGAGTGGGAGGGGAGGGTCCTGGACAAAATGACAGGAAGCACCAAGCTGGATGGGGAAAAATCGTTGATATGGAAGCATCCTCTTTGGTGCCACATTTTGCATTTTGACAGGGATCCCAGGAGATGGATTCGGGGTCCTGAGGTGTTAGCTAAAGATGGCAGAAAGGTCAGAAGACAGGGAGGAAGAGGTAGCTAGGTTGTTCATGGTTTTATCTGTTGGGCCATATGAATTCATTGCTCTGAATGTCAGTTCCTATCAGACACATGATGGACGATCACACTTTCCTTCCTGTGAGCTGTCCTTTAGTTTTCTTCAGAAGGTCCTCTGGTGCACAGAGACTAACCTGGTTTTCTTCCTTCTGTTGCTTGTGTATCAGCTGTCACAGGTAAGAAACAACGGCCTAATCTGAGGTCACAAGACTTTATTCAGGTTCCCTTCTGGAAGTTGTAGAGTGTTTGATTTTTTTTTTTAATCCCATTTTAAGCTAAATTCATCATGCCAGCGAGGGGCCAAACTTTCTTTCTTTGTATGTGAATGTGTTTTCTTTGCAGTGATGCTTCTTAAAAATGACTTTTCTTCCTCAGTCGAATGGTCCAGGCATCTTTCCTGAAAGTGAGTGGGCTACAGGTATATGGTTTAGGCTTGTACTCTCAGTTCCACTCCGCTGGTTTGTCCATCCCATGCCAATACCACACTGCTTCATTGCAGTAACTTTGTAGGAACTTTGGAATTCGGAAAGAATGAATTTTCTAACTTCCTTCTTTTTTAATATTGTTTCGGCTGTTCTGGGTCCCTTGCTTTCCCTATAAACGTTGTAACAAGATTTTTAGTTACACACAGAGAGACACAAAAAGAAGGAGAGAGGAAGGGAGAGAGCGAGAGCACATGCAGAACGAGCGGAGTTTCAAGAGAAATTGTGTTGAATTCATAGACTGCATCCTACAACACTGCCTGTTTTGTTTGCTTTGTTTCTGCTGACAAGACCTTACCATTTCACCATTTAGCCAAAGCTGGCCATGAACTGGTGATCTTCCTGCCTCTGCCTCCAAAGAGCTGGGACTTTAGACCTGTGCCACCATAATCAGCCAAAGTATCGCCTTCTTAAGGACATTAAGTCTTCCAATCCTGAAAATGGGCCTCATTTCAATGGAATTAACTCCCTGAAGCCTTTAATAATGTTCTGTAGTTTTCCCTGTCTGTGCCTGGTATCAGGTTGGTTAATTTATTTTTAATATTTGTATTAAATACTTGTAAGAAGTCTTTTCAAATGCTCATGACTAGTGTGTAGACAACTTGTTTTACACCCTGATCTTCTGAAGCTTAGCTGAGAGTGTCGTGAGTTCTCATTTTATTCAGTGTGCTCCTCGAAAACTTCCATAGACTAGATCAGTGGTTCTGAACCATCCTAAACCTGCAGCCCTTTAATACAGTTCCTCATGTTGTGACTGCCCTGCCCCCCATCATAAAGTTATTTTTCTTGCTGGACCATAACTGTAGCTTTGCTATGGCTATATATTATAATGTAAATGTTTTTGGAGATAGAGGTTTGCCAAAGGGGTCGAGACCCACAGGTTGGGAGCTGCTGCACTAGGTCAAGTCTTCTGCAGTGACAGGCAGACAAGGCCTTCTACTCAAGGTGCCTTTTATTTAACTTTTATTTAACTCTTCTGGCCAGTTTCTCTAAGGTGACATCTTTTCCTTGTGAGGTTTTATGGGCAGGGCCTCCAGCCTGTGATCTTTTTGTGCCCTGTGGTAGACACCCCACATTCTGGAACAGTACCCCTTTGTCATATCATTAAAGAGTTCTCTTAACGAAATACCACAAACTGGGTAGGTTATGGGCGACAAGAATTTCTTTCTCACAGTTCTGGTAGCTGAGAAGGCCAAGATCACGGTGTAAGCAGGGTCAGTACCTGAGGAGGGAGTACTGTCAGGGACAAGGGAACTCTCCGAAACTCTCTTCTTCCCTGGCCCCAATCATGAGGGCTTTGGCCTCATGACCTAAGGCCCCAGCCCCTCAAAGCATTGCCTTGTGGGGTTTTGATTTCAACACACATTTTTGGGAAAATACAAACACAAGGACAACGGGACCATTTATCAGGTTGTGGACATTCCTTCTGTTCCTAGTTTTTGAGCGTTCCCTAGTCATTTTCTTAAGAAAGCAAGAAAAATATGCCTAGAGTTGTTTGGACATTGTACATTCCAGAAGGACTTGTCATAGCTGATACACACAGTGACTGCCCTCAGACAAAAAAAAAAAAAAGATGAATAATTCTGCCATATGTCAAGTTATGAGAGGCACAGTACTATACAAAACAAACTATTTCCATCCAGAGTGTCATCAATAAAGAGAAGGATGCCACTTTCTTGATGGCATTTAAGACGATGATGCCCCCATCGGTCCCCAGGCCTGAGCCTCTACTTCCTCTTGCCTTGCCTTTGTCAGGTAAGTTCAGACCATCCATTCCCCGCCCTTGCCTTGTGGAGGAAACAGGAAAATCTCAAACCTACACCTGGCTTTCCTCCAAACCCTTTATTTAGTCTGTCTTCCTTCTCCCACAGTCTGCGGGTCTCCCTTTTTACCTTCTTATGCCCGTGTTTGTATTCCATGGGAGGGCAGCAGCTGGCCCTGGGAGGAAGCAGGAAAAGGGTTAAGGCAAATAGTCTTCCCAGCAAGAGGTAGACAGGCCTGAAGCTGTAGCAGAGAGACATTCCTCTACCTGTCAGGTCCCTGCTGGATAAGGGAGCTCCCGCAGCGGAGACTGGGAGCCAACGGGTCAGGCAGAAATGTCATATTTTTCTTCTTTGGCGTGTGTGTTGGGGGGAGGTGCATACACACAGAAGCCAGAGGAGGTTGCCAGGTGTGGCCAACCACTCTCTGCCTTATTTGTTTGAGACAGGGACTCTGAGGACTCAGCTAAGCCCCAGTGATCTCTTCTCTCTGCGCCCATAGTTTAGCACACACATAGCCGTATCCAGCTTTTTAGTTGAGTGCTTAGGATCTGAACTCAGATCTTCATGTGTGAACAGAAAGCACTTTTACCCATTGAGCCATCTCTCCAACCTCAAGGAATAGGACTTCCTATTCCAAGCCACCAGGGAGAATGTGATTTTGGGGGGACCAGTTAGCTCCTCTTCACTGGACTTGAGTGTCTAGGGCCTCCAGGACAGGTCCCCAATGCTTAGTCATGGGAGTGATAAGGGCCCCCTATTCACTTCCCCATTTCCTAGACAGTAGGCAGCAACTTCTTGCAGACACCTACTAAGTCTCCTGTACACAACATCACACTGGGTTAGTCACCTCCAGTCACCTGGCTTGGATCTGCACACATACCCCACAAAGCAGGCATCTGCTCTTCAGAGGACACCAGGCACCCTGGGGCAGAAGTAGGTGGGGCTTCCTGAATCCTTTTCAGAACACCTGGAGCACAATGGGCTCCCCAGAACGGTCGGAGGTACATTGCCTTGACTTAATTCCTTCCTTCTGGGCTTCTGCGCCCCATTCAGCAGGCCCCTACAGGTAGATGATGCAAAGACCTCAATGCTTAGCCTCTCCACAGCGGCCCTGCCCTGCAGGTGTCCTGTGGACTCCCGCACACCTCTCTACTGCTAACAGAGCTTCACATCTCCTTTGAATCCTAGCTGCCTCCCTTCTATCTGAGCAAGTGACTCAGACTGGTCCGTTAACATAGTTCCGATCTCTGGTGACAGTTATTGCTTCAGGGATAGGTACATAAATCACGTTTGTTCCCATCAGAGTAAATCCTAGAACATTCAGTCTCAGAGGCTAACAAGCTGAAATGCTTTCTTTGCTCCCCATGGACTCTAAGCTGAAAGACTTTGGGCCTTAGGATATTGCCCACATCTTGATTTCCCACATGAAGTCTGAAAGCAATGTCCACATGAGGAAAAAAATGAAGGCACTGAGAAATAAAGATATTTTATGAACTCCTGGATTAAGCTGTACCTGAACTCAATATATCCTGTCAATTTTTCAATTAGAACAGATTTTTTTTCTTAAACTAGTAAAAGTTAGATTTCCTGTCATTCCCATCTAAAAGATTCCTAACAGACACACCCTCATGCCTTCAGCTATATGAGAGACGGTGACTTATTCCCCATATGCCCTGCCCAGCCAAGTCTTGATCCTTAACCGCCTAAGATGCTCATTATCCCAGCTTCTGCTTTCACTCACCGTTTCCTTCTTAAACTCACGTGCTTATGATATACAACTTCAAGTGTACCTATCACTTAGCGCTTTCCCGAAAGACCTCTTCTTCTTGATCCCTAAAAGTGAGATTCAGGGTTTGTCTGATTCTGTCTGTTCTGCCTGCACCCCATCAATTGTCCTTACAATCAATTCTGATAATCTATACTTTCCAAAGGCAGGTACCATGCCTCCTATGCCAAACACCGTATGGCAGGTGCTGCTGGAAGGGATTGGAGATTGCTAACGAACAGGACTTTTGTCTTTTGCTTTGCTACTGTTCTCTTTGATAATAGACTATCAATTTGAAACTTGAACATCTTCCACGCTTAGTCCTCACCCCCATGTGCGTGATGAGGTTAGTAGAGAAGCATTTGGGTCTTCTGTGCAGCCTGAGAAGCTTCTTGGGCCATTTTCATGTGAGAATTCCACGTTGACTGCTTCCAGCAGAGACCAAGCCTTCAGGACCTTGACCTTGGGTGGGAGGGACTTACACCGAGGTACAGGCAAAAACCAGCTGCTTCCCAGAATACTTTATCCTCTGAAAATCCCCAGCATCAACATCCTGGGCTCTGCCCAGACTCTTCAAATACAAGAGCAAATAAAATAAATACAAGTAAATATTGTACTCGTAAGCAGGAGACTGCCTAGCAACCAGGAACAAAAGGAGGCTGCGAAGCTGGTATCTTCATAGGCCCTGTGTGCAAACTTCAAGAAAGACCTTTTGTGTGAACAGCATGTTTTAAGTGTTCAGTTACAGAGGAGGTAGGGGCTCTGAGGCTGAGAACTGGTTGAGAGGAGAGGAGAGGAGCAGGTCAGGGGTGGGGTTCCTTTACCTTTGTCCCACTGGCTGGTAATGGGGAAGGGCCACTCCACTCTTGCTTTGACATGGAGACACAGGAAGGAAACAGA
Source organism: Alexandromys fortis (assembly GCF_014885135.2). Classification (NCBI taxonomy): domain Eukaryota; kingdom Metazoa; phylum Chordata; class Mammalia; order Rodentia; family Cricetidae; genus Alexandromys; species Alexandromys fortis. The sequence continues at coordinate 2,987,471 of NW_026068042.1, forward strand.
GACCAGGTTTCCAGCTCTGAAAGCACCCTATACAGCCCAAATCAGTGAGGGTGTTACTACAGAAATAACTCCAAAAGATAATGTCAAATCACACAAGAAACACAAGAGGCCCAATGTCCCCCGTAAATATTTAAACACATACTGTTGTTCTCTTGAAAGGTTTTAACTGTAAAACTCTTTGACATATTCAAAGAAGGGGCAAGTAACTCCAGTCTCATCATCAGTACGATTCTGCCATCTTTGCCTCTAGAGAAAAATAGATTTTCTCTATTTTTTTTTTTTTTTTTTTTTTTTTGGTTAAATGATTCAAAAGCAAATCCAAGTTCCTCTGTCATTTCCTGTGTGGATCCTGGAGTACTGACTGTAAAAGGGATAGAAAGTCTTCAAGTATCACAAATCCATTCCTCTACCTCAAGGACTAGGGCAATTTGGGGTTTGGGAATCCTCCAGGATTTTAGGCCACAATCAAATACTTCTTCTTCTTCTTTTTAATCCAAAAGGTTCTTTCCATTGGCTCATTTTGAAGATTTTTATGGCACATGTATGTGCTTGGATTGGCTTTTGAAAGACTAGGGCTATTTGGGGGTACACTGAAAGGAGAAGATTGGCAAGAAGAGGACTAGGAGCACGGAGAGAATGAGAGGAAGAAGGAGAAAGAGGATGAGGGAGAGAAAGAAAAAGGAGGAGGGAAACAGGGAGCAGGAAGCAAGACATGTTTTGATAATACCCACACGGCATCTTGTTGGCTGTCCACTTTACCCACAAGACTCCCTAAACCAAGGAGGATGGGAATAAACTGGCCAAGACCCCAGACCTTAAGCAGACATTCCCTCCAGCATCTTCTGAGGATTGGGGATAAAGGTAGAGAAAAGGATTTTTGCAAGTGGCTGTCACTATGGCAACTGCAGTCAGGAGTAGCCACTTTGGGGTTTTCCAGCAAATCTGAAGACAGATTGGTCTACACAGAGGAATGTGGCTATGTAGAGAGAAAGCAGAGCTCTGGCCTGGTTTCCCCAGAGATCAAGAAAAGGGCATCTTGAGGGCAAAGGCCAGAGGCAACCATGAAGGAAAAGCTGATTCATATACCATCCTGTGGAGCCAGGAGGAATTCCACTGTCATACAGAGCAAAGTGCCTCTGAATTCCGCAGACCTGACATCCAAGAAGAATAGAAGAAATTCCCAGGCAGGGGTCCTGTAGCTCCACTGCCCACTCCCGGATTCCATCCAAAGAGAAAACATGAGTTTTCAATGAGCTCTGTTTCACTTGAGAATGTCTTTAGAGCCTTTACAATTGTAATTTAATTCACTATTATCAGGACTTTGTGGGGTCAGTTTTCTTTGTTCACATTTGAGTGGGGTCCAACTCGGGTTCTGTCATTTGCACAGTAAACCCTTTACGTGCTATTCCACCTTGGTGCTCCATTAGAGGATTCTTCCAGCAGTCAACAGGGCAGGATTCCCCAAGGCTCAACCATACAAGAGAGCAGTTCATATCCCTGAATAAGAGAAGGCAGCAACTCAGTGACCTGGGGATGTGCTCACAGGTATGAAGGACAACTAGAATGCTGGAGAGATCAACTCCCATCCCAGGGAGTTAGGGAATGAGAAAACCTGCCATTATAATCTGTAAAATACAGGAGCCAAAGAGGTGGCTCAGTGGTTAAGAGCACTGGCTGCACTTCCAGAGGACTGCAGTTTGGTTCCCAGCCCCTACATGATGACGTACAACTATCTGTAACTTCAGTTCCAGGAGACCTGCTGCCCTCTTCTGGCCTCTGTGGGCACTGCACACACATGGTAAGCAAACAGGCAGACAAAACATTTATACACACACAGAGACACACACACACACACACACACACACATATATATATATATATGATGAGAGTTAGCCACTGTTAGGGCTTCTGGGGGATTGGTAGCCTAAGGACCTAGATATGCAGCTTTCATCCTGAGCATCCACCCAACAGCTGTACCAGAGCTGTGTCTGGGCCCTAAAGACACAGTAATGCAGACAGCAGGTAAGCTTGCCTTCCCATGCCCAATCAGTAAAAGGACAACCAACAAGCACAGCAGGAAATCATAGCATGACACACCAGTGTGGCTTACAGAAAGAAAGGGAAGTACAGAGAAGGAGCAAGAAGTGTGTCGGGCTTTTACTGGGGTCAGATGGCCATGACGGCTGCAGCAAGAGAGGAAGAGTGGAAGGGACAAGGAGCTGAGTCAGGCAAGAATCTAAAGAAGAACTCTAAGCCAGGAAAGAGCTTGTGAAAAGGCCCTAGGGCAGAGGCAGTGGAGGAGGGAGACAGGACTCCTTTATCTCCTCCTCCCCAGCTCCTCCACGGCTGGGATTCACGATGCTAAATGGTGGTGAGCATGCTCAGTGCATTCCCAGCGCCTGCAGGCACCAAGGATCTCCTGCTAGAGGACTGGGTGGGGATGACATCCAAATGCTCCTTGGGAAAGGAGTTTTCTGTTGCCCGGAGAGAAGGTCCAGGCTAGAGAAGACAAAGAAGCAGCATTTCCTGTTTGGGGCTGGAGGATCAGGACATTCAAGCCACTGTGCTTTGCTGAGGGGAGCAAGAGTGATTCTTCCGTCAGCCCACGGTCCTCACTGCCCATCCATGGATCTCAGTTGGCTGCTTCCCTCCATCCCAGGACTCGCTGTCCCCTTCCATTCAGGTGTCCATTGTCCTAAACCCCTGGCTCTGGTGCCTAGGTAAAACTCTGCCCACCCCCGCAAAACTCTCCCATTGCAAGAACTGCCATGTTCTTGATTCCGCTGCCAGCTCCTTGATAGTAGCACCTATGTCCTTTTGGCCCTCTGTCCCCAGCACTAATCACAGCATCAGGCCACAGTGAGTTTCTCGATCTCCATAGACGTCAGAAGTCAGTGTTGCTCATGAACTTTCTTGCACACGTCAGACCGTGCTATCTGATATCAAGGCATATGGAAAGAACCTCCTCGTACAGGCCATTTCCCCAACCTCATCTGTGCTCTAGTCCTCCCAGAGGTCCCTTGTTCCCCACCTTCTCTCAGGTAGAGTTTCCTGGAACTTGCTCACAGCCCCCTCCACACCCCCAACCCCACCCCTTTGCGTATTCCTGGGCTTAGATCCAGAATGCCTAGGTCTTCATCATCCCAGAGGCAGAGACTTACTCTGACTTGTCTGCGAGTGCTCACTGAGCACCTGGCCCCCTTCTCCATCACTTCCCTTCCTTTCTCTGGCTCTGCTCCAGAGCCTTCAAGGTTTCCTAAGGCAAAGGGAGTTGATTCATGCCTGTAAATTCAGGTGGGGAGATTCATGCCCTGCAGAGGAGGGCGCAGCTTCTGTTGGGACTCGCCTGCCCTGGGCTACATGTTGCCTCTTGCTGTATCTCGCTGCCCACTCGGGCCCTACCAACACGAGTCCTGGAGCCAGTTGTTAACACTGACTTCCAAGAACCGGCTCTGCCAGCAGCTGCCTTCAAGAGCTGCTGGGATCTTAACGTGAGCGAGCGCAAATGGAGCGGTAAACTAAGCAGGTGTGGCTAATCTCAACATCATCTCCAGAAAACCTCAGCCCATAGCCCAGGCTGGGTGTCTGGCTTGTGGGAGAGCAGGGCCCAGCGGTGCGGCTGGTGGAGATGAGGTTCACGTGGGGTAATAGCTGTAGTTGGGATGACATGTACTGTTTACCTTCACTGTTCTTGTACTTGAAATTCTCCAGACAGAGCTCCAGCTCCAGCTGCTCAGGGCCTCCAGGATGAGCCCGTACCCAGAGCGAGAGCGCCACTGCCACCCAGAAGGAGAAATGGGGACACATACAAAAGCTCTAGTTTGCGGTTATTTTTTTTTTTTTTTTTTTTTTTTTTTTTTTTTTTTTTAAAGAGCAGGCACTCCTGAAGTATTCGTTTCTTCACTCTCCCATGTATTTAACGTGTTTATGAGTTAGAGCTGCTAACACCGGGAACTGAATCCAGAGAGCCTCCTGCGTGTCTGCAAGTGCTTTACCAACGGGCTATGCTTCTGACTCTAACTGAGTCTTTTGAGTCAGAGTTTCATCAGATTTACTAGGCTGGCCTTGAACCTCCTATTTTCCAGTTGCTGCCTCCAGTTGCTAATACCCCGCCAGCCAGGATCCTTTCCTCTCTGCCTTGCCATAATATTACTGTAGGGTGAATCACTGCACCAAAACCAACGATTTTCAGCTATTTTTAAGGCCTTTTCAAAACAGAAGCGCAGGTACAACCCCCAGACTTTGAAATAACATTTGAGTTTTTGGGTATTGCCTAAAGATTTGAAAATGAAGGAGACCCTCTTTTAACCCGGTTCAGGAAAACAAGGCTCCCATACTGCAGACAGTTTCCACTGTACCATCACTAATCATAACAACAGCAACATTCGCTCCGTCTGTAGACAGAACTGGGAAGGCAAGACCTAGCTGCCCCTTTCCGGGAGTTTCGGAGGTAGCAATCCTTCTAAGCACCAACTGAGGGGCCCGCAGAGTGAGTGCAGGGGAGTGGGAGGTGCTTCTTGAAATCATGAAAGGGTGAGGCCAGGAACGTGAGCACAGCCCATCTGAGCACAGCAAATCTCTCCTAATACCCCACTTCAAAATAGAGCAACGCTGCCCATAAAACCGAGGATAAAGAAGGGAAAGGCACCCATACCTCATGCATTTCGAAAGCGGGTATGAAAAGCGAGGAACAGCCTAATTCAGCAGGGCTTAGGCCTCTGGGAACAGGAGAGTTAACAGGCTGCAATCAGAGCTCGGCCTGGCCTCTTTCTGACTGCAGAGATAATGAAGCAATAAAAGCGGCAGGCAGCGGCGGCAGCAAGCAAGTTCTGTTCCGTGGGGCTCCTTGGGCTCGCAGGTGCTGCTCATGGTGTACTCAGGACTCCAGCAGCTTGGCAACTCAGAGAAGCGAGCTGGCAGGCAGGCCTCAGCGGCCCAGGACTAATTCCCTCCTTTGGAGACACCAGAACCTCAGCTCCCCAACCTGTCACCGAGTCCAGCCCATAGTGGGGCAGCCCATATGGTCAAGCTGTTGAGTTTCCAGAGAGCCTGAGGGTAAATAAACGCTGGGAGTCCAGATGGGAGGCCGGCCAGGCTGGCTCCTCTCCTTGATCTCCTCACGGGGGGTGGGGCCAGGGTCCGTGTCGAAACCCCAGGAGGCATCTTAACGATTTTCCAGGCCAGTGACTTCATTTGTCAGATGAGAAAAGGGGCCTCCCCGCTCCTGCAGGTTAGGGTGACTGGCCAAAAGTGACACGGTTAATCAAGAAGCCGTGGCTGAAGGCATAACTGAGCTTGAGTATAGTCTGTGGCTTGAGAAAAGTCACTGTCAAGTTCCTCCGTGGGTAGCTAGAAGGGGGCAGCGGCCTTCCACTCCAGCTTCTTGGAAGATCAAATGCAAACGCAGGAGCCTACTACTTTGTTCACCACAGGGGTCTGTAAAACCAAAAAATGTTGGTTTTACAGGCATGTGCCACCATACCGTGTTTATGTAGTGCTGGGGTTTGAACCCCAGGCCTCATGCATGTTGAGCCAGCACTTGATCAACTGAGCTGCACCCCCAATCCTTTGAGTTTAGAACACTGGGTAAGATACTTGACCTTTCTGGGCTTCACTCTTTGCATCTGTAAAACGGGAGCCGGTCTGCCCTTCCAAGAGCTTTACCTGGAGGCAGGGAGGAGGTAGGGTGCTCCCGGCAGAGTGTGGCACTTAGCACACCCGCAGCTGCCACCACTACCATCCCCTAATCCAAAGTTCCTTCCCGCATTCAGTGGCGAGGACAACTGCTTTCAGCTAATGGATCATAAGTTGGTACATCAATGAGATGCTGGGTACTTGTGCTCCAGGGTGGCAGGAACCGCACAGCCGGCTGGTGGATGGCACTAACCGAAATGTACCATATGCTTAAAATTATGAGCCCAGATGTTAGGCCTTGGCACCTAAGGCTCACACCATTAGACTTGATCCTTTATGTGTCTCTAATGGTCTTTGAGGTGCCAGGAAGCTTGTATTAAAATGCAAATTAGTTTCCCAAGAAGGGAAACATAGTAAGTTACCCTCTTTGCCAATTTCCAGTCTGAACTGGTTTGGGATGAGGGAGGTAAGGGAGAAATGGAAAGAGTTCTCTTTCTATGGGATGTGTGCTAAGTGCAATAGGTACAAGATTGCACAAGGTGACTGGGCTTCCGAAAGAGTCAAGAGGCAGGAAAATTGTCCCAGCCAAAAAGCACAGGCATATAAATGGTACCCAGTCCCTGCTGTGGGAAGCCACAGGATTGTGGAAGCTGCTTTACATACACAGAGAGAGAGAGAGAGAGAGAGAGAGAGAGAGAGAGAGAGAAAGAGAACAGAAGAAAGGGGTTGCTTCTGCTTGAAGCTACTTGAGTCTTGAGTGTACGTTCCCCTTGCTGTGTACTTTGCCTTGGTGAGCTGAACCCTCTGATTGCTCAGAGAGGAAGAAGCAAAGCACACTGCCGAGGACATTTATTCCATGTGTGTGGGTGTTTGGCCTGCTTGCAAGTCTGTGCATCACACGTGTGCCTGGTGCCCACAGAGGCCAGAAGAGGGCATCAGACCCTCCGGAAATGGAGTGACAGACGGTTGTGAACCACCATGTGGGTGATGGGAATTGAACCTGGGTCCTCTGAAAGAGTGGCAAGAGGTCTTAATCACTGAGTCATCTCTCCAGCACCAAGATGTTTTCTCTCCACCAAGCCTCGAAGAATCCATCCCCTGCTCAGGCTGCATCCCCACGCTGAACAGGACTACCTCTTCCAGGACATAAGGAAAGGGCTGAGAGTCCCCTGCCAATAGGGTCCTTTCTAGCCCAGGATAATTCAAACTTTCTATCTATCCAAGGATGACCTCAGCTCCAATCTCTTACCCCAGTGGCCTGAGTGCTGGGATTACAGGTACACTGCTATGTCTGGCTTAATTTTTCCCTAATTTACCTAAAGTTCCTCCAATAGAATCTATAATGTAGTGTCTTCTGGGTATAGGACCCACTTAATGTGTACAGATTATTCCATACTAAGGAAACAGGTATGACTCTAGGTGCCATGAGTGTTGAAAACCCCCTCTGTGTGCCAGCTCTGCCTCTGATGAGTGCTCAGTTGGGACCCAGTGTTATCTGATGTCCACTCCTGATTTACCTGTAGCCCTAGTCTACCCATAACCTGCCAGTGGGCGATAAAGTTCAACACAGCCCTGACTTATAGCGTCTGTTCTTAAGGGACTGTCTTTTCATTTTACCCGTGAACTTTTCATTATTCCTGGTAACCCAGAACCTTCATCATCCCATTCCACAGATAGAAACTGAGGTTCAGAGGGTGTGGACTCCCCAGTCATACGTGAGTACTAGCTCCCAAGGCTGGTGGTTCCTAAGGCTGAGTATTGCTTCCCACTTAACCACTCTGCCTCCATCTTTAAGAGGAAAGCATACGTACTCCCCTTTTAAGTTGCTTTGCCTTGAAAACAATGAGAGGACATGAGGTGGGTAAGGGGCATGTTGGGGTACCTGATGGAGTGGGAAGGGAACTTGGGGGGACATGGTCAAGATATATTTTTTTTATATGTACGGAATTGTTAAAGAATGAATAAAAGATAGTCTATTAAAATGCCAACGAGAAAAAGCTCTGCTAAAGAAAAGGCTACTAAATATGCAGGATTTTTAAGAAGCATACAGGTGACAAAGATGTCCAGGGAACTAATGAATGTAGAATCAGGAGTTTAGTGACCCAGCAACTTCTCATTGCAAAGTGTGGCCAAGGCTAGGGATGGAGTTCTGTGGGTAGAGTGAGTGATTGCCTAGCATATACAAAGCCCAGGGTTTGATCCCTAGCACCCCGTATGTCAGGCATGAGGTTTATTCCTATAATCTCAGCACTTGGGAGGGGGAGGTAGGTGAAACAAAAGCTCAGAGTTATTGCTGGCCACATCAAAGCCAGTCTGGAATATATGGGATCCTGTCTCAAAAAAAAAAAATCCGAGTATTCATATCAAACTTTCATGAAGACAGCAAATAGATCTTCTCAGACCTGCTCCTTCCCAAATGATTCACAAGTGCTAAGACTCTTCTCTTGACTGCCATGCTGAGAGCCTGTAACTACAGGATAAACTGCAGATATGGGAAGATGGGTAAAGCATTTTCCCGAGAAAACTATAATGCTATAGCATTCAGATTTTGGTTCCAGGCAAAATGCCACTCCATTCTCATCTAGAGAACGAGAGCACATTTATGGTACCCACACACAGTGAGAGGCGAGATGCAAGGCTCAGAGCTTGGTAAGTGGCTTGCTCCATTGAGTCTGATGATGTCATACTTGGTATACAGCCTTGGCAAGAGAGAACCTGGTCCTCCTCAGCAGATGGAATTCCTTAAGCTTTGGGGACATACAGTATCCAGGTGGTACAAAACATGAGGTGACAGGTAACATCAGCCAGGCTTGGTCTTAACTACTTGCTGGCCCTCTTTACTGATAAACCAAACACTCAGTGGAGGACCGGGAATACGGCTTAGCTGGTAGAGCGCTTATCCTGCATGTACTGAGCCTTGGGTTCAATCCCAGTACCATATAAACCAGGCATGCTGGATCACTGCTATAAATTCTGCATTTTGGGGTGGAAGGCAGGAAGATGAAGAGACCAAGGTCATCCTGGGTTAGACAACGAGTTCAAGGCCAGCCTGAGGTCCACAAGAGATAGACCTATCTCAAACATAGAACAGGGTGAGGAATCTTTCTTCCCATTTGTAGCTGTTGAACCTTAGCCTCTCCCCACTCTCCTGTAAAAGTGATCCGCCTTCCCACTAGGTCGCACTGAGGAAGAAGAGCCAAGCACAATCTTGGCACCTTCCTCCTGAACAGAATCGTGTGGCTTTGTCAAGCAACATCAGAAAGGATGTTCGAGATGGGCTTTTGTTCTGCTGGGAAAAGAAAAATCTTCTGTAGCCTTCTGCACGTGGCTACAGCAAGCTGCAATTTCCAACGCTGCCAATTTTAACACGTGCCTGGGCACACCCACAGGCACGTGCACTCACACACACACGCACACACACTCTGGTGGATCCTCAGCCTGGCTGTCTCTGAAACAATCCATCTTCAGCCTTCACTGTTAATTATGATCGGGTGCACTGATCACCAAATGGCACCGGCACGGAGCTCTCGGTGGCTGTCCCTGTCAGTCTGCATCACCATGACGTAGGTTGATGAAATCATCTGGGCAAGGTTAAGGCAGGCCTCCCCTGTACAAGGTTGCTGCAGAAAACAAACAACTGCTGCCTTCTGAGGCCTGGCAAGGGAATGAAAAAGAAACCCAAGATGCTCGGCAGCTTCTGTCCTCGTCTCCAGGCAACTGGATGCTGGGCACAGGAAGGGAGAGAGGCTTTCTTCTGGTGCCAGACAGTACTGATAGACAGTGGACTGTGTTCAGTGCCAAGGACCTAGGGAGGGACAGAGGAAGCCCGAGCAAGCCTCATTGCCCTAATCAACCGTAGCTTGGCCTGCTGGCAGGGAGAGGTTGGAAAATGAGCGTATCAGTAGGGGGGCTGGGCAGCGGGGGAGATGCTTTTCCATTCTTTATAAAGACAAGAGGCTGTAAGCACAAGGACTCCCGAGGAGCTGTTGTCCTGGCAGCCAGAGACGACTGTGTCATTCAGGCAAGCTGGAGGGACCTGACAAATGCCTGCGTAAGGAGCCCCAGGGATGGCTTGGCTGAACACGAGTCCAGAGGGCCCAGGAATGGTCAGCAGAGTGGGACATTCCTTTATTTAATGCTGTCTAACAAGATCATCCCAGGGTCCACTGTGTGCCAAGAACTTGGTTAAGCCAGAGGATCTAAGAGGGGAAAAGAGGCCAAGCACTTACCTTATCAAGGCCCCTCTGCTGCCACTTTGGCCAGTGTTCAGGGGCCCAGGGATCTTATGGTAGAGTAAGTGTCCTAGGGCTCCTCATATCTGAACCCCGGCACTCAGAGACAGAGCGAGTGACCCTGGGAATGGCACCTAGTCTCTCCAAAGGTCCCTTTCTCGTCCATCCAAAGACTGGGTGTGAACCAGCCCTGAGACAGACACAGCGTTTCCAGTACGAGTTTCCAGCCTCTTCTGGGTTGCTCTGGTGACAGTGAGGAGTCTTTCCCAAGACTGTGAGGATCCAAATGGGTTTGATGAGTACAGTGGTCCCCATTTTCTGTCTCATTGAAGTTTTTAGGGTATGGTAGAGCATGCAAGCTGTGCAATGCCTATACGTTACAAAACCACAGGTCATACACCCCATGCAGAGTCAACAGGGACTACGTGGAAGGACCCAGTATCCCAGGAACTTCACTACCTCAGTGAAGAAGAGGAAAGCAAATGGCAGTGAGGGACGAAATGGTATAGATTCGGAACAATGGGGTATAGATGCCTAGATCCCTACAGGAACAAATCCATGGAAGCAGGCTGAAGAAGGAAGTGTCTCGGGTCTGTCCGGTGTTTCTGTAATTTTCTCCCAGCCAGGGAGACTCAGTGAGTGGCTCCTGGCTACTGACCAGCTGTGTGGGCAAGTTCCTTGAATCTTAGCTTCTGGATTCCCAGAACAAAGCTAGCTAAGTTTTACCCTAGGGCCAGGGTGAGATTTAATGCCTAAATGGTGATCAAGTGTTGAACACAAAAGAAGCTGAAGGAGTGTGTAGGTAATTCTTTTTGCATACAGCCTTGTGTAGATAAAAGCAATTGGGCCTCCTCTGGACAACAGTGGAAGGGAGGCCTCAGCCGATCTGAAATTGAAATGCCACCGTGCAATGTTAGGACGATGATGTTTATGGGGACATATTGGGTTGAGCTGACTACTAGGTAGGGTTTGTCTTCCTTACCTGTTCTTCACATTGCTGTGAAGTGACCTTTTAAAAATGAGACCCCTGAGGCCAGAAGGAACTGACTGAGGCTAGCCCAGCCCTGTCTGTCACCTTATTCAACAGGTCTCCCAGCCCAGTACACTCTCCTCCAATCTACTCTTGCAGCGATACTTGAAACCAAACCATTCCAAGAGTCAGTTAATCCAAGATGCAGCCCTGAACATTTTAAGATGGGCTTCTAGAACAATGCTGGCTCCCTGCATCCAACATTCAGTGAGGCTAGGAGGCCAGGCATGCTCCCTGTGGGAAGGAGGATCTGTGACCTCAGAATGGCCAGCTGCAGGCCCATCATTTGCCTCACAGAAGCTCGGTTGAAATTCACTCAGTGAGATGAAAACATTGAAACCTATAACACATAGAAGAATCCCCCAGGGAGGACTCATTGCAACCTCACATGGCAGGCTCTTGAGGCCTGTGTGCATGGTGTGTGCATGGCATGTGGTCAGAATGCAGCTACCCTCCAACTCAGATGCTCCTGCGTCCTCGGCCCCAATCCTCCTGAGCTACCCGCTCCTTAACTCTATCACTAGCATTTTGCAATATGATTTTTTTTTTACATGAGCTGAAGTAAGCACCCATTTTCTACCAGCTTGTCCAGGACTCAAGGCTGCACCCTAGCCTCGCTGAGCCAGGGGAGGTTTGAGGCAGCTGCAAGCTGATTTTTTTCTGTCTTGGTTGTCAGGAAGAACTCTGTGTGTTTAGAGGATCTGCTGGGAGCTTTTCCTAGAGAAGGGGGACTCTGGACCCCTGACAAATCTGTTTTACAGTTTAGAATTTTGCGTGAAATTTTGTCAAAATCGTATCATGTAATTAAATGGTTAAATATATAAATCAATTACATGGAGCCACTGAATCATGTGATCTTTTTTGTTAGGGCCTGGAGCGTGATCTGCAGGGCATGCTGGGGTGCACATTGCTCTGTGGAAATGAACACCAGCCACTTTACGCTGGGGTTTTCCAGAGTCACCAAAGAACATGAACAAGGCCAAAGATGTGAAAAGACAGCCACGCCGGGCACACAGCCAGGTGAAAAAGACAAAGCCTGGTTGCTAAGGCCAGGGTCTGTGAGGGGGTTAAGTCTGGCCCAGGCGCTGTTCCTCAGGGAATACCAGGGCCTCGCCCAAACTGACTCTGAATGCTAGAGGTTCTTGGCTCCACATGCCAAGGGCAGCAGACAGAAAGCCATGAGCAGGCAGGTGACAGCCAAAGCTCAATGATGAAATCTAGTCACAGAGAAAGCTGTGTTAATGAGAAGGAATACTAGGAATACTATACATCTGTGCACGCACACACATCACGTCACATGCATACACACATACACATACACACACAGAGGAGAAGGGCACTTCTTCCTCTTCCTCCTACTCTTCTTCTTCCTCTTTTTTTTTTTTTTTTTTTTTTTTTTTTTTTGAGACAGGGTTTCTCTGTGTAACAACCCTAGCTGTCCTGGAACTCGCTTTGTATATCAGACTGGCCTCAAACTCACAGATATCTGCGTGCCTCTGCCTTCTGAGAACTGTTGGGATTAAAGGAGGGGCCACCACTGCTCACTAGATTCCCATTTTCCAAAAGTGAGTTCAAATTAGTACAGACCACGATTTACTTGTTCCTGCTCGCCTTTCTTAATCACCTTAATCACACTGCCTGGTTTCCTCTCAGGCATCCAGACCCTACTGTCACGTGAACTGGATCAGTTATTGGGCAGTCTGGGGAGGTGACGAAGGTGAGCTTCCAGAGTCACAGGCCCTGAGCCTCAGCTTGCATCTTCTTTAGCATTCAGAGAGAAGCCATGCCCTTCTCAGCGATAGTCCCGATCCTCCTCCCAGGGTTTGCTTTCATGGATGTTTTCTTTCTTTAAACATCATTGCTCCTCTTGCTTCCCCAAGGAAGGGAGGAATTCAGCAAGAACCAGAACCTCCTGTGTCTTATTCTGCAGTCCAGGACTATTACCTGTACCTAACAGATTGTAGGCCCTAGACACATGTCTGCCCAGTGAATGAAGGTGTGAATTAATGATGTTTTAAACTTTCCACCATTCAACCATTATTGTATACCTGGGCCAAGAGAGAAATGTAGGATCTTAGAATCCCCATCTTCTACTTTGGAGACGCCAAACAAAACAAAACAAAAAGCAAAACAACCTAAATATGAACTGTCCACACTCCTACCTGCAAAACAGGCATTCTACTCCCAGGACTGTGGTTGAGAATGAGTCTAGGCCATTAATGTGATTGTTCCTACATGTTCTATGGCATCTGGTAGGTGTCTGTTCAAGCTCCGTTGACTCTAAGATGCCTTTACCGTGTCCACTTCAGGATGGTGAAATCTGAGGTGCAGAGGGCAGCTAGATCAGAAAGCCAGCTTCCCGCTTCTGCCTTCTGATGATGTTCAGGGCACCCCGTTCCTTCTGCGTTGTGCTTCTTCGGTACTGCCTCCTAGACAGTGGTCCCTTCTTTTTATGTCCTTTCTTTGTCTTTCACAATGCAAATGAAGGCCTTCCATGGTCCAGGGACTTCTACCTGCTTCTCATTTCTATAGGAGGAGACTGTGCCCCAGTCCTACTGATTCGGAGTTGGGAACAAGTGGCCTGGGCCTTGCTAGGCATGGGTGTGGATTATCCAGATGCCTGCCACACTCCCCCAAACCAAGTGTGTGTGTATGTGTGTGTGTGTGTGGATGTGTGTGTGTGTCCTTCCCACTCTAATCCCTTCAGCCCATTATGCTCTGTTCTAACTGACTCTCTTTTAGAAAGTGCTGGTCACAGTGCGGCACTAATTTCACTAATCAACAGGCATCTTAGAATCCCTGGAATAGGTTGTGAACTTCTTGGGAGCCCTTTGATTTGGCAAAGGACCATAGGTAGCTCCCAGAATCAATCTTTTTAACTTAGGCTAAATATTCTTAGGGCCCTTGCTAAAGGTGCACGTGTCTTCCCCATCCCTAGGAAACTATATAAACAATTTCAGAACCAGAGTAGGCTTGCCATAGGAGGGCCACACGGTTTGAGATTCTGAGCTTAAGGAGAGGTAACTTCTGATTGGTCTACAGGCATGCCTTGTGGTCAGGTAAAGAAAGATGCCTTGATGGGCTGTCTCACCAACAGCACCTACATAAAAAGCCAGAAGCTGCTCTGTGCATGCATTGTGCAGGCTTTGTGGGTTGAATATCACTGGGCTTGCTGACTGCCAGCCTAGCCCCAGATTCAGTGAGAGACCCTTTCTCAACGGAACAAAGCAGGAAGTGATAGAGAAGGACACTCGGGGTCTTACTCTTTTACCCGTGCAAACATCTATTCACACACACTCGATCATACCACACAGAGAGAGAGAGAGAGAGAGAGAGAGAGAGAGAGAGAGAGAGAGAGAGAGAGAGAAGAGAAGTGGTCAGGTTTTTAATGTCATGCATAGTGGCTCATGGCTGTAAACGCAGCATTTGGAAGGCTAGAGCAGAAAGATTGCAAGGATGTATAGCCTGAGCTATATACAAATCCTGTCTCAATGAAACAAAAGCAACAATCAGAGCTTGAGCTCGTGTTTCATGACTGCAGATGAAGGTGAACTTCTGAAGTCTTTTGTCTGTCTAGATTTTTTTCTCCTTCTCTAACAAGCTCTGTGCAAACCAGAGTTCTAAGAATACTAAGACTACTCATTAGCTCCTCATTGAGAACCCCATAAGAGAAGCGTTATTATGCATCAGACAGCATTTGAGAGACGTTCTACCCACACCACGGCTCACCTTACCATCCACCCTGCGGGGAGCAAGGATACTATTTTTATTCACAGATGAGATGCTGGGACTCTGAGAAATCCTGCAACCTACCCTGAATCTCACAAGCCGGCTGCTGAGTTGCACTCTGAACCCGAGTAAAAAGCACACAAAACCAGAGAACTTTTAAAATAGCATCTACTCCTGGAGTTGTCTCTCAGGGCATGCACGCTGGAAGCAGCCCTGGTTAAGATGCGCCAAGCCCTAGCAGAGGCATGGGGTGGGTGGGGAGACGCATATCTTCACACACGCAGGTGTGTTCTTCAAACCAGAATGGTGCTTGTAACGATTCCAGCATAGGCAAGAGGCCAGTAAATGGAAGAAAACCCCACAGGCCAGCTAAACACCCCTCTCGTATCTATGTGGCCTCATTCTGCTAAAATGTGGCGACAAGGACATTCATCACTGTTTATGTGAATGTTTCTCGGTGAGAGAAGGAGCACTCCATTCACTCATGAACACCTCGTTTCAGACACAGGCTCCACTTGAATTTCCTCGTAGTAAGACTGTAGTCAGCGTACCTTCAAATGCGAACCTCGACTTGTTTCCCCTTGGCCTTGAGGTGACGATGTTGTTACGGCTGACTAATGCTTTTTCTCAGGTGGGGTGGCTGGCCAAAGGCTTCAGAGTTAAACTCATCTCTCCAGCTTGTACCAGATAATTATATGATGAAAGCTCTTGTTTCGAATTTGGAAGCTTTCAGAGTCATTTTATAATAAATATGCATATCTCTTTCTATTAATTAAATATACATGATGTGATTTATGACTTTAATGCTGCTTTTTGGCTGTTGGACCCAATAAAGTATTGGTCATCTTAAATTTATATTCGGATTTGTGGAAAACATGGGATGATAGTGATTTAAATGGAAAGAACAGAGTCTCCCAGAGGAGACTAGAATGTGTAGAATGTGATTTTTTTAGTTTTCTTCATTTGGATGTCCATGTCAACATGATTAATTGGGAAGTTATTAGTTATTTATTCCTACCAAACAAACTGTCCAAAACACGGTTGCTTAAAACCACAACACACTGCTTTTCAGGGCTGCATGGGTCTGCTGGGTTATTGCCTAATCTGATCTAGGATTATTCGTGGGGTTTCCAGCAGCTGGCCCTTCAGCTAGGTCTGGAGGGGCTAAGATGATCCATCGTGCCATTGAAGGACTTTGAATGGACATTGTTGGCTGGCCTTTCCTCTTTACAAGCTCTTGTCACATGGCCTCCAGCCTGGGCTCTCTTCCACAGGAGAGGTAGCATTCCAAGGTGGCAATCTTGGGGACTGTGAGGTCTCCTGAGGCCGAGACTCTAAAATTCCTTCATCTTGGGCCTTACTCAGCTGTCCAAGGAAAATTCAGAGGAGGGTCTTGTGGGTATGGGGTGGTTAAATACATTTTATCTCTGAAGAGGAGGGGCTGTCAGGTTATTCTTTTTTGTGTGTGCAGGATATAACCCCTTGCCCAGATGTCCTGGCCTATCACACATCGATCTCCTGGTCAGAATCTTGATCTTTTAAATGCAGATATAACTGAGGTACCTTGGATGCTGGTCCTTAGGCACACACAGCTTCCCTGGAATTAGGCATAAAACTATGGACTTCCAATGGGTGCAACAACCATGGCAGAACAGACGGGAGAGCCAGGTGAACCATTCCCTTCAGTTGGGGAGGAACTGGAGACCTGTGCAGTTGCTGGTTTATTTCATTCTGAAATCTAGCCAGATACACACGGCCAGTTTCCCTACTCCAGGAATATAAACAGTCTTCGACTTGGGCAAGCCCTCTTGAGGAGGTACCATCACCTGAAGCTCCTGTTGGGTCTTTCATCAGCATTCTCTGGGGATTTGGTTCTGCTCCTGAGTTATTCTTCCTTTCCTACACAAACACACACACACACACACACACACACATCACCACCACCACCGCCGCAACCACCACCACCACCACCAACAAAAACAACAACCGCAGTTCTTTTGTGACTACCTGCTTCTTCCTGCCCTGTGAAACTGAGGGTCCAACGATTTTCTTTCATTTTGGATGTCTTTGAGCCCCTTCTAGTCCACGTTGGGATGTTTTAAATAATGTGATGCCCTTATATGCTTGTAGGTTTCTCTGGACTCTGGCTTTCTGAGACAGACTTTTCTCTACCTTGGATTGAGTGGTGGCTACCCATAAGGTACTCAGGAGTCTTTCTGTCTATGCCCTTGCCAAAGTCTTCCTGAAGGCTCTAACAGTCAACAACCCTGAAGGCTTCAGCGGAGTTAGGTCCAACCCTTGTTCCGCTTGGAGAGTTTTCTGCTAGCTGATTTAGGGAGTATGTGTCCTTGGAATGAGAGACAGTCTTATTTCCAAATGGTTAATTTCTATTTCCTCAGAGTTCTGCTTCTTGCCTCCTTGTAGCCCCTCTAGCTCCCCCTTTCTCCCCATGAATGTATTGCACGCAGCAAGGAGCCAGCTGGCACCTTCAGCATTCTGTCCAGAGAACTCCTTGGCAAGACGTCTGTATTCAGAAAGTTATGTTCCATATTGCCAGTTATGCAGACGACAGTATGGCCTATTGTTTTACTGCTGCCTGGCTGGGATCGCCTCCAATGGCAGTTTGTTACCCTCTCTCTAGCTCTTAACAAATGGTGACAGTCACATCTCTACCCCACTCCTAATCCAAAGCCAGCGCCATCATTTTCAGGCTTTTGTCTTGTCACACTTCACTTTTAGATGCCACTAGTGGGGGCTAATATCAGATCTCAACTTGACTTTGGTGCCCAGATATCCGGGCAAATGCTATTCTGGGTGTTTCTGCATGATGATAACATTTGGGTCAGTGGGCTGAGTGAGACAGTTCGCCTTCTCCAATGTGGGTGTGCCTCCTCCAATCAGCTTCAAGGCTTGACTAATAATCGTAATGACAATAACACCACCACCACCACCACCACCACCACCACCACCACCACCACCACCACAACAACAACACTCACCTTCCTAAAAAGACTTACTCCTTCCAGATTGCATTGATGCATTGAGCTGGGACTTTTTCCTGTTTTAGACTTGCCAGCTTTAGACAGGAACGTGCATCACTGATTCATCAATTTTAGGCCTGGCTTTCTTTCAACTCAGACTGAGACAGTACCACCTCCTGTATCTGCAGCTTGTGGGCTGTGGAGTGTGAACTCCTTACCTCCATAAGCATGTGGGCAAATGCTGACAATGAATCTTTATGGTAAATCTTTTTCTCCTCATTCTCCCTCTCTCCATATATTCATAT